>NW_010164773.1:0-1054 GCF_000695765.1 Mesitornis unicolor | reverse complement strand
TTTGGGGGAGTTTTGGGGCGATTTATGGGTGGTTTTGGGGTATTTTGGGCTGGTTCGGGGGTATCTTTGGTGACTGGGGGGATTTGGGGGCGTTTCAGGGGATTTTGGGGTATTTGGGGTGATTTTGGGGTATTTTTGGGTATTTGGGGGTACTTTAGAGGTGATTTCGGGGTATTTGGGGACTTTGGGGGTATTTGGGGAGATTCGGGGGTGGTCTGGGATGTTTTGGGTGATTTTGGGGTGTTCCTGATGCACTTTGGGGGCGTTCTGGGGCATTGCGGGCCGATTTTGGGGCATTTTGTGCTGGGTTTGGGTGATTTTGGGGTGTTCCCGATGTACTCCCTGGGTATTTCGGGTGATTTTGGGGATTTTGGGGTGTTTTGGGGTGTTCTGGAGGTGTTTTGGGGCGCTTTGGCAACTTTATGGGTGCGTTTGGGGTATTTTAGGCTCCTTTTAGGGTTTTTTTAGGTACACTTTGGGGATTTCAGGGTATTTGGGGGTGTTTGGGGGCACTTGAGGCTGTTTGGGGGCGATTTTGGGGCATTTTTGGGTATTTGGTGGTACTGCAGAGGGGATTTTGGGTGTTTTGGGACATTTCGGGGTATTTTGGGAGGTTTGGGGGCAGTTTGGGATGTTTTGGGGTGATTTGTGGGGTGTTTCTGATGTATTTTGGAGGATTTCAAGGTACTTATGGGGTGTTCTGGGGCGATTTTGAGGTATTTTGGGGTATTTAGGGGTGTTTAGGGGTATTTTGGGGTGATTTTTGAGGTATTTTGGGGTATTTCAGGGTGTTTAGGGGTATTTTGGGGTGTCTTGGGGTGATTTTTCAGGTATTTTTGGGTATTTAGGGGTGTTTTGAGGTGATTTTGGGTGTTTTGGGGTACTTAGAGGTGATTTTTGGGGTACTTTTGGGGTATTTCAGGGTGTTTAGGGGTGTTTTGGGGTAGTTTCTGTGGTATTTCAGGCGGGTTTTGGGGTATTTTGAAGCATTTTGGGGTCGTTCTGGGTGATCTGGGGGCTCTTGGGCTGTTTTGGGGCATTAGGGGGTGGTTTG
>NW_010164772.1:0-487 GCF_000695765.1 Mesitornis unicolor | reverse complement strand
AAGTTATGAACAAAGTTAGTGCAGTAAATTCCCATTGTCACTTTCTGTTTCCAAAAGTGCAACTAAATTCTAGTTTAAACTCAAATCTGTAGTAATTATTGTTGTCAAATACCAAATATAAACCTGTTTTAGAAGAGCACTGCGAAACTCAAGTAACGCATCCAGGAATTAAGAAAGTCCACTGATCTTCCTCCAATAGCAATCTTCAAATATCAAGATGTGAATCAGTATGAAATGGTTAACTGCTCTCCTTGAGCTCAATAACACTAAAAGGAGAGAACTCTGAAACAAACAGAGAAAAAACAAGCTGTCTTGATTATTTACCTTGATTCACACTTTGTTATATTTCAAAAGCTAACGACTATGCAAGTTAGTGTTACGTACTTTTTATTGCACTAAGCACTGATGGTTTTCTGTTGTAAGCTTAAAATGGGAAATCATATTTTCAGGCAGAAAATAATACAGCCTGTGAGTGCCACATGGCAGG
>NW_010164771.1:0-16787 GCF_000695765.1 Mesitornis unicolor | reverse complement strand
GAAGCCTAGCCATGATGATGATGATGATGATTTGAGGAACGCTAATGTGGCCTCTTAGCTTTTCTTTTTAAATGACCTTGTCAAAGCTGTTTTGTATAAAACAGGAAGAAGAGAAAATACTTGCCATGATAGTTTATATTTTTTCCAAGTAGATGGTTCATATAGAACCTATAATGGTAAATTTTCTGATATTTCAAGATCCATTCATTAAGGTATTTTACTTTAATAGACTTGCTGACTTCCATGTGTATTGGGTGATTTTCTCACATAATTGTGTTGTGGTGGTTTTTTTTTTTTGATTGCTTATGATTCAAAAGTATATATGTTTCATTTTTAAAAACCTTTTTGTTTTGATCGCTAGCAAGGGGAAACTGCTCTTATGGCCTAATATCTTATATAAAGCATTCAAGTCAACTCAGGCTAAAACTTGGCCAGATGCTGTACCTGTGTCAGTCATGGTAGGCTAGAACATATCACTTCTCACAGGGACTGGGGTTATCTGACTCCAGAGAGAGGAGAAACAAAAGTAAAAGTGTAATTATTACTTCCAAAAGTACTGAATTCTTTCTAAAACATCAACACATCTGAATAAACTGTAGGACACAAAGTTCTGCTCTCTGGATGAGAACAAAGAGACCTTTTTCTATTATAGTGTCTGCAAAATTCATCTACAAAGCTGTTCTGGACTGTAAAGCGCTTTATCAGTCTGCAGTCTTCATTCAGATCTAGGAAAGGGCTGTGATTGCCACAAGGAATGCATATGCATATAGTACAGAGTTGCTGGTGAAAAACTTGGGCCAACAACATATAGCTCAACATGTTCACATAAGTATGAATGATGCTTGTTAGTTATCCCATAGCTTATTTACAGTTGATGCTGGTAGTTGATCCAAATTGCTGTCAGACTGTATTTTCTTGCACACAAACACATGTGCTTTTGCTTTAAATTGGTACAACTATTTCAAATCTAGTTGGGCATATTTTAAGCAACTGCTAGATTCTTTTATATTTGGTTATTTGAGTATTGAATTAAAAAGATATCTGGGTGGAACTGTAGGTAAGGTTTTAAGGACAGCAGAACTTTAAAAAAATATCACTGGCTTTTATTCAGCCAAGGATATCTGCTCTTCGAGACCACAATCTTTTTTAAAGATCAGAAATCCTCTGTGCCGTACACCTATAAGATATCCATGCAGTAAGCTGCTGAAAATGCTTCTTCACCTGTTTGGCCTTGAGTGTGTTTTGTGCTGCCACAACAACTCAATTACAAAGAGCCTTGGGTTTGTGGTTTCCAGGCCTGATTAATACAGTGTACTGTAATTAAGAATAGGAAAGAGTCCACAGGCTCTTTTCCAATTAAAATATTTCCACTGCTCCCAAGACTTTCCAAGCTTTAATTGTGCGTTTTTTCAGATTAATCATAATTGAAATATTTATTTTGTTTAGTATGGCCTAGACACTGGGAAGAGTCTCTGGAATTTATCTGAACTTTCAGCTTGGTTTTGGGATCTCTTTGAGAGGATTGTATGACTTGCTATGTGCCCTAAGAACTGAGGTATACTAGCATAACAGCATTTTGGTGTCCTACACTATATGCCAGTGCTCATCCAGAAAGGAATTACAGATAATACAAGACTACTTATTTAGCTCTTGACAAATTCTTACATCACTCTTATTTCTTTCCTGCGCCAGTGTAGATGAGAAATGATTTGAAGAACATTTAAGCACTGAAATGGGAAAGGAAGCAAAACACAAAACTACATATATTTAATGTTTCTTGGTAAAATGGTAACTGATTTGATGAAATAGTTTTAGTTTTGTTATGTTGGGTTTTTTTAAGTTAATTGTAACTTAACCAAATGGTATTACTTGATTTTTTTTTTTTTGCTACAGCTGCTGTAGAAATGTGTGCTCAGCTACTGTTTTGGTAAACAAAGCCTAGTAGCCAGATGGCAGTAATATTTATAAAGCTGAGTGATATGATTTGGGAAGCATCTAACTGGAATATGCTGTGCTTTGCCAAGGTACCTTAGATTTAGTACACAGTAGAAGACTAAATGTGTTATCACTGTACTAGCTTGAAAGAATAGACTATTATGTAGAATACAAACAATGCTTATTGAACTTGCAGTTGATTCTTTCTGATAGATGATCCAAATTGCTGTCAGACTGTACTTACATATAAACAGATGTGCTCCTGCTCTAAATCAGTATAATGATTCCAAACCTAGCTATGCATATTTTAAACAACTGTTATATACTATGCTTCAAATAATTTCTGGTTTCATTGACGTGCGGATACAAAGCAGACCCCACAATCCGTAAGATTGTAAAGTAGGTATGTTTATTCACCGGTGGGCAGCAAGGTAGATTTTTTCTCTAGACCTTGTGCCCCGAGTGCCGCTGCTCGCCGAGGTTATATGCGGTAAAATGTTACATATACATAAGATTTCCCAATACTCCTATACATATGCATGACCTATCCTCGCTTCATATTAAGATTAGTTCCAGGAAGTCATTTCCATAAACTCCTCCTAACTGCGCTTGCGCAGTACCTTCTGGTGGTCAGCGTGGAGAGCTTCTTTTCGTGACCGCTAGTAACCTTTGCTTGCGCGCAGACTCAGTTGTTCTCTGATTCTTGCTCAATTCAGGGTGTCGGGTTTAGCCAGTTCTTGAGACCACTCTCTGGTTCTTATCAGTAACTCAAGACTTCTCGCTCCACCCAGTCCACACAATTATCAGCACATTTAGTAAGTGATAAGTAATACAATGTTTCCCAAGATTTCTTTAACCCCTTTTTCATCATGAAGGTGTAATTTTTCTAACAGGTCCATTCTGCACCCTTATTCCATTCTATCCTCCTACTTAAAAGGTTAAAACTTGATACATTTGGCTAGCCGGTGTATGACTGAAGAACTGCTTTTGAGTGAAGAAGGAAAATAGTTTTTTGCAGGGTATGGACGCCCAGCATACTCTGCTGTTCTTTATATATTTTTAATCTGTTGGGTTATTGTTTACCATGGTGCATTAAAATAGTCAGCTTAGTGGTTTTTCCTAGTTTCTAAAAGTAAGCTATAGACTAGGCTGAAGGATTATTAGCATTAACATAGCCACCATCAAATTGTCCATGGCTATTGCTGAAGTCTGCCAATGGTGTTGAAAGATCAGTGAATTACAACCGTAGCTGCTGTCCTCCTCAGGTCCCTTCCAACCTAGATTATTTTGTGATTTTATGGTGTTTACTGAAGAGGAGGATTCTGTTACTGAATCTTCGCTTTAAGACATTTAGGAAGTAATACTTATTGTAAAAGAAAAAAGAAACATTTGTTAGATACAGAGTAGGTGGAACAAAAGAAGGGAGTCTTTCTGATAACTGGGCTCATCTGCAGCCTAGCCCCTCTCCTCAGAGTCTGGTGACCTTGGCAGGCCCAAGCAAGTGGTTCTGCAAGAAGGTGAATTTCGGGAGCAGTGCTCTTTGGCTTTGAGGGCTATGGGGATGTGGCCAGAGGCAAGGCAATTCCTCTCGTTGTGGTGGGACATAATGAGAAGGTGGTTTGCAGTAGAAAGGGAAACTTTTTTTCTTTCTCTCTGCACAAGAGAAAGGGGAGGAAGCGAGAGCCTGGGGACATTCTGGGACAGGTGACCCAGGACAGATGATCCAGGTCTGATCCAAGTTGACCAGTAAAGATGTAGTCTATCCCATAAACTTCACACTCACTATAAATTTGGGAGACTGCAGGGGACGACCCCTTCGCGTTCCCTTCCTGCTTCTTCTTCAACACCTTCAATCCCTTCCCTTCGTGATGGCGGCCTGTATCGATTCTTGAGGCTTACCCTTCCTGTCATATTGTCGTTGGCATACGGCCAGTGGCTGCTGTTTATGAGCTGAGTATAACTTTGATTGCTTTATTACCACTGTTCCTATTCTCGTTACAGTTAATTGGCATTATTATTAATTATGTTTGGGTTGGTTTAGTTATTAAATAGTCTTTATCTCAACTGACAAGTTCTTTACTATTACTCTCCCGATTCTCTCCCCCATCCCACTGGGAAAGTGGAGAGCAAGTGAGCATACTTTCGTGGTGTTTGGTTGTTTGCTGGGTTAAACCACGACAGTCCCTCTGCAAGTGATACCTTTTCCCTTCTTCAAGAAGCATGTAACATATCTCTTCTTGGCAGGTTATAAATTACTGCTGGTGAAAGCTTTCTAGCAAAGCACAGTACATCAATTTTTTTTACCTGCTACAAGCTTTTTATATTATGTTTGGAGAATATTAGATGATTAGGTTAAAAAAGATTAAGGCTATGTCTGCGAGAGGGGAACAGCTCTCCCTGTTGAGTACTCTGCTGTGTTGTGGGCTACTGGAGAAGGCAGCTTTTGATGTCTGGTAGGTTAAATTATACTAGGGCTTCTGAGCTGAAATTTCATTACTTGTTTTGTTGCATGATAAAACCTTTTTAAAGATCATATTTGCTAACAACAATTTCTTTCTTTAAATACACAAACAGAAAAAGAAGAGAAAAATAGTTATTCATAATTACCAGGCATGGTACGTCATTGCACCATAGTTAATGCAGAGCTTCTACATTCTAGGCTGTAAGGGCAGCTGATCTTTTTGTTTAAACCCTCTGTAACTTAAGAAAGGTAGGTTAGGTAACTTGACTGTATTAGTGCTGCCATTGTTTAGGTCAATATCTGTGTTTATAAATTTTGCTGCTTCTAACATGAATTCTCAAAAAATCTCAGTGGAGAGGGAGCCAGGAGCTGCGTTTGTGGTCTGAGTGCAAGTAAGGACTTAAAAGCAGGTCTGCTGTTAATTGTAAATATTACTGGAGACATTAATCTGTCCAGGAAAATTTTAACCTTTTGAATGCTTGAATTATATGCTGACAAATTAAAAGTGACAATATTGATGGACTAGCTGGTTGAGCACTTTTTTTTTTAATGTTTAATAGAAAATCTTTCATTGGGTCTTTTTCTATCAGAATTAATAAGAGTTTAGCTACTTACTGAGAGCAGGAAGTAGTGAGATCAGGCCCTTTCAGTGTTCGAGTGTTAGGCTTTTCCTGAGCTCATAGATGAGAGAGAGTTTTATGTATGCTTCATAGAAAAGTGATATTAAAAAAAATAATCTCCCATACAATTTCTTTGAAACCATCAAACCAAATCTCATTTACTGGATATTAACCTGAACTAGAGCTGGCTAAGTTTTAACAAAGCCTCTTTTTTTTTTGAGAGAGGGCATTAATGGGAGCATTCTATGACTACTTAAAAACCAAAGGGAAAGACAGAGGGAGGAACTCATGATTCAAGGGGCAATTCCTCTCGCCTTCTCTGAGTAAGTGTTGAGTGGAGCCAAGAGCAAAAATACCATGTTGGCCTGGGCTTTCCCATCCTCCCCTCCTTCCTCTCTGTGCGCTTTCAGCTTGTTACCTCTTCAGCTTCAACTCTAACTACTTTAACTGGTAAAGATCCCCTTGCAAAATCAAGGAGGGAGTGTGTGTGTATTATCACCTTCAGAATAGAGTATCAGAGTACTGCAGTTGTATGTAATCCAAACAGTGATGCTGACTACACAACCTGCTCTTAAATGTACAGTGTAAAGGAATTGAAAAAATGAGAGATTTTCCTCTTTCTTTCCTGTAGCCTGAAGAGCTTTTTAAAAACAATTGGAGGTGCAAAATTTTGGACTAGAACTATGTATATATTTCATTTTTCCACCTAAATTTCATGTGATACTGCTTCCTACAACACACTTTTCTTATATTTCAAGAATCCTAAATCAATTTTGGGCTTTGAGAGAGTGTGGGTTTATATTATTTCCATTATAAATAGTTAACATATAACACTTTACTTGTAGTATCCATTCCAGATTTTATATCCACAGTCTGTTCAAGTTTAATACTGATACAGCATATGAAATTTATTTGTATTGCTCTGTATCTATACCTCTGACTTAATGCTTGAGCCAAAAATCAATGTCATGTTTACATAAAATCCAAAAGAAACACCTAAATTCTTCAGTGACAGAGTATTGAGAGCCAAACCTGGGTCTTCATGTTGGGAAAACAGAGATGGGTTTAGGTCTGATTTTCAGAGAACAGAGTTTGAGACCTTGGTTCAACAGGGTATTTTGTCAAGTAGAGGCTGAAGTGAACATCTTTCTTATGGTATACCATACCTTCTTACAATATAAGAAAACCCAGCCTTGTGCTTTATCATGCCGAGTGGAAATTCAGGACATAGTTTAGTGGGCATGGTGATGTTGGGTTGATGATTAGACTTGATGATCTTAGAGGTCTTTTCAACCTTAATGGTTCTATGAAATGCAGACTTCTGAAACAATATATGTGTATCTCTTTTGGTTCTGTAAATCTGTTATCCTGTGTATTGGTAACTGCAGCAGTTTCCAACTCCAAAGAACTACACAAACATAGCTGCCCTACCAGATTGCTTGAGCTGAAGGTGAGCTTTAGCATCAGCTCAGTGGTGGGAGAGGTGAAAGCATAGATGTTAAGTGACTTGTGTCAGTGAATCGGTGGCAGATTTGAGATTAGGACCTGGGTCTGAGCCACTAGAGTGCACTACTTCCTTCTTACTGATTGAGAAAATGGTTAAATTTGCTGGTAGGTGCAGGCTCCCTGGTATGGGATTTGAAAAATTGCTGCCTACTTGCTGGGCTACTGGGAGTTTCACATTGGTCTTAATCAGATGCAACTCTGCTTCCGCAGCTATCATTTACCAAATAAATGTTTTTCTTACTACCAAACTTTTATGAATCTTGTGACGGAATAGCAAAGAGGACTTATAAACTAGCTCCTTTTGATTTTATTTGAGATGAAAAGGATATGTACAAAAGAAAGAGTTAATCATATTTGTAATTAAAGCAAGTTCGTTAAGATATATAATTTCTTAGAAATAGATTATGAGTTTTACTTGATTAATGAAAGGTTATTGATAATGAGAAATGGTATTTTACTTAATAACGTAAGCTCTCTTTTTTTTCCCTTCACAGGTTTTCACTTGAGTGGCACAGTGACAGAGCCTGCAATGCAGTCGGAGCCAGAAACTATTTGCAATGTAGCTATCAGCTTTGATCGTTGCAAGATTACCTCAGTGACCTGTAGCTGTGGAAACAAAGACATATTTTATTGTGCCCACGTTGTGGCACTCTCTTTATACCGGATCCGCAAGCCAGACCAGGTCAAACTGCATCTTCCAATTTCAGAGACCCTCTTTCAAATGAACAGAGACCAACTACAAAAATTTGTACAGTATTTGATCACAGTGCACCACACAGAAGTTTTGCCAACTGCTCAAAAATTAGCAGATGAAATTCTTTCTCAGAATTCAGAAATCAATCAAGTCCATGGTAAGCTTGATACTTGTTCTTCCTTTTGTTTTATTCCCTCTTTGTTTTTGAGCTTTTTTTTGTGGCATTCAGGAGAATGACTTCCTGAGGTCCCTTCCAACCTGGATTATTTTGTGATTTTATGGTGTTTACTGAAGAGGATTCTGTTACTGAATCTTCACTTTAAAATGTTTAGGAAGTAATATTGAAAAAGAAAAAAGAAACGTTTGTTAGATACAGAGTAGGTGGAACAAAAGAAGGGAGTCTTTCTGATAACTGGGCTCATTCTGCAGCCTAGCCTCTCTCCTTAGAGTCTGGTGACCCTGGCAGGCCCAAGCAAGTGGTTCTGCAAGAAGGTGAATTTCGGGAGCAGTGCTCTTTGGCTTTGAGGACTATGGGGATGTGGCCAGAGGCAAGGCAATTCCTCTCGTTGTGGTGGGACATAATGAGAAGGTGGTTTGCAGTAGAAAGGGAAGCTAAAGCAGATGGAGGACATTAAGCAATAGAGGAAGATGCTCAGATGTTGTAAGCTGAAGGCATCCATTGCATGAGAGTTGGTAATAGCCTGAACATAAAGAATTAAGGGGAAGGAAGAATTATGGTGAGTATGGAAGTGGTGCAGAGAAGACTAAAACAGTCAAGGGTGATTAGAAAAGGGGAAGGCAAGGGTGGGATAGGAAGGGATATATGATGGCTATAATGGCTATATTAGCTATACTATGGCTAATGCAAGAGCTGACAGAGAGGGTGTTACAGAGAGTACTTAAACTTCATCAACATTGTCTGTAATTATACTAATCACAGGCATGTTGATCTTTGTCAGCTATCTCCTTATTGTCAAAACATATATTTACTCAGTATTATTTAAAGTAATTTTAGAGATAGATTTAATGCTTATATCACAGCGCAAATAGCAAAAAGAGCAAGGAAACAAAATCTAAGTTGTTGATCAATTATGAAATTTCACTATGAGTTTGAGTAGGGTAGTTTAAAAGATATCCACAAAACTAAAATGCTTGTCTTTTACATGTTACTGTTTTCCTAGTAAATGAGATGGCAGTATGTCTTTATTGACTGTTGGTATTTCTTAATAAAATACCAAAAACTGAAGTAGAAAATCCAGGCAGCACAAGAAAATAAACTGCTATTACAAAAGAGGATCTATAGTCTCCTGATTTTCCTCTCAGATTCCCGTGAAACCATGGCCTGATTTTTTTTTTAAGATATGTTTACGGTGTTAAAAATTCCAGGAATTTTTAAAGAAAAGTTAGTTCTTCTGAATATATAGCAAGTGAGTATTCTTCTGGGATTCATACTGTAATTCTGTTATATTGATCTTTAATCAAATTCCTTAAATTAGAAATAAAAAAGCTAACCAGAAGCAATCTGTCCCTGGTTCTAATAGCATAGGCGGCTGAACATAAGATCACTCTGTCATTCGAGAAGAAAACATCTATCAAAAATTCAAATTTCCTTTAAAAGAAAGTTTCAGAATATCTAGTGCTGTTCCTATATTGTAAATTCCAAAGCACAATCTGGAGATACCAATGGGTATGTTAATCTGAACCTAGTGTATTTAGCTGAAATGTTTTTTTTAGTGGGAAATTGTAGGGTAGGGCTGAACAACAGAATGCAACGTATTGCCAATCTAGTAGAAAAGGGAACATTTAATGTGAAAAAAGATAAATTATATTTTAAAAATGATGGATTTTTTTTTCATATGGCCTTGCTTAAACTAATGAAACTGATTGAGAAACTAGTTGCAAGAGAATAACATAGGAAATGGCAGGTGGGTTTCCTTTCAAGAAGGATAAAGTGTTCCAATGCTTAGTATGAGTTGTTTAGTGAAGTGGATTTGAGAAGGAAATAACAAGGCTAGTCAAAACTAGAGAAATTTCAGAAACCCAAGTAGAGGTAAATAAGTAGTATGACATAAAACAAAATGAAAGCTTGATAGCTGCAAAATAATATGAAAAAATATTTTATGAAATTCAGATTTTTAGGAAAGGTTTTTGCAGATATATTAAAATAAAGCTTGTTATATAGAAAATAAATAGTGAGATTTTGGGTTTAGACATGGAATGTAAAAGTAAATTAAAATGAAAACACTGCATTCTAATCTATACTGATAAGGAAGTTCTTTTATCTGCCACACACAAGTAGACTTTGAAACTTATTGCTATATAATGTTTGTGAGACCTGGATTTTAGCAGGAGAGGTTAGATATTGTCAGCAGATAAGTTTGTGCATTTTGCTGTATGTGCAGATGGAAGGGAAAGAATTTTTGGGGAGTTAAAAATTTGTTTGGGGGTTTATTAACTTTCCTCAGCAACTTAGCATAGCCTGTTGTCATGGTTTAACCCCAGCTGGTGACTAAGCACCACACAGCTGCTCATTCACTCTCCTGCAGTGGCATAGGGGAGAGAATTGGAAGGATGGAAGTGAGAAAACTTATGGGTTGAGATAAAGACAGTTTAACAGGTGAAACAAAAGTTGTGCACACAAGCAAAGCAAAATAAGAAATTCATTCACTACTTCCCATTGGCAGGCAGGTGTTCAGCCATCTCCAGGAAATCATGCATAATGGTTACATGGGAAGACAAAACCATAACTTCAAACATCCCCCCCTTCCTTCTTCCCCCAGCTTTTTATTGCTGAGCATGACATCATATGGTATGGATTATCCCTTTGGTCAGTTGGGGTCAGCTGTCCCAGCTGTGTCCCCTCCCAACTTCTTGTGCACCTCCAGCCTACTTGCTGGTGAGGTGGTGTGAGAAGCAGAAAAGGCCTTGATTCTTGTGTAAGCACTGCTCAGCAATAACAAAAACATCCCTGTATTATCAACACTGTTTCCAGCACAAATCCAAAACAGAGCCCCATACAAGCTACTATGGAAAAAATTTATTATATCCCAGTCAAAACCAGCACGTCTGTCCTGTCTTTGCATTTTCTGTTATTAGAACTGGCTGCTTCACAGCAGTTGCTGGTTTTTTTTATGCTGTGCGCTGCTGAACAGGTGTTATATTTCACCCAAGAGTTCTGAAATTAAATACAAGATGAAGTGACTTATGTCTAAACTTTTAATCATTTGGAGAATCAAAGGCATAATATTTTTAAATCATTAATTTTATGATCTTTGTTTCTATAGAATTACTGTTTAGAATAATTCTGAGCACATTAAGTTTATAAAATCAATTACTCTTCTGTTGTGAATCAGCGTACAGCAGTATTGGTTTCTAGCTGGGACCATTCAATCTTTGCATAGGACTTATGCCATGGGATGGCATTTAATAAAAACTAACTAATCTACAGTTCATCTGTATACCTAAATTCATAAGATTTTTATAAAATGAAGTTTTAAAAAATCAGTCTGACTGAATTTGGCATGGTTTCGTTTGAAGATTAAAACAACCCTTGTGATACTTCAGAAACAAGGAAGCAGTTTAACTTGAAGATGCTACATTCTGTTGTTATTTTAACCAAAATTTATCATTGATCTGTTCCTGAGTAGTTTGAAATATGGATTATTCTTAGCCTATTTTAGTCAACACTTTGCTTCTATTTACTTTTAGAGGTTAAGTTTTCCATATATGACACCAGTTCTTGAATGCAGCTGCTCTTTTTGAAAGCAGTTACTCTTTTAAAATTGCTATGTAAATGATCAAAGTGGGGTTTTTTTAATGCTGCTGCTTCTTAGAACTTGGGAGTTGTTAAATATAAACATGTAACCTGTTATGATCATAAATATAAAAGGCTGTTACACTGTTTTCAAATTTTATTTGGATGTTCAGTGTTACCAACAACTGTGCACAGTGTTCCTGCTTTGATTGCAAAGATCGCAATTTAGTAATTTTAGTAAAAGAGCATGAGTAAGTATGTATGGCCATATTTGTATACTGCATATGAATACTTTATTTATTATATTTAACTGTAAGTACTTTACATAAAACCTATTTCAAAGACCAGTCATGACAGAAGTTAAAGCCAGAGATCAGAGGGAGATTAATATGCTAGTGTCTATAAACTGACACAGTTTAATTACAGGTTTTAATATTTAGTATAGTTATACAGCGCTTTTCACTCATAGTTCAAATGGGAACTAATTTAGCTTCATGACGCGCCCTAAAGCACACAAGTAATACTTATCCCCAGTTTACAAGTGGGGAAAGGAATTTGGTCTTGGTACCAAACTGCATTGCAGAGATTTAATTCAGGACTGCCCATGTTCCTCTCCACAGCCAAACTGTTCATCTGCCAAAGCCTTGTGGTGCCCGTTTGGGGCCATGCTGCATCCCAAGCAAAGCCACCACCTTTCGATTGACCCTTCAGATCTACCTGGTGTTGAGCCTGAGCCTTCTTGCCAGCTGTTGCTAGGGCTTCATTTCACAGCTCCTTAGGCAGCTCCCTCCTGCAGTCCTGTTGCTTGTTCAGATAGTTTCTTGTCTACTCACCCAGTCCTACGTCTTCAGAAGGAAAGTGGCAGTGTAGAAAACCTGTCTGTTGCTCAAGAGTGATGTGTGCACTAGTAGGTGAGGAAGCAGACTAGATCAATCATCATTCACCTGACTGTAAATGAATGTAGTGATCTTGAAAAGTGCCTGGTTGAGAGATATGGAGATGGTTGTGTCTCGACCCCAAAACAAGAATGACATGGGCAGTGGGAGCTGAGGCCTGGCTGCTGCCAGAGCTGTGAAGGGGGTTTGGACTTGTGCCTGATCGGACACGAAGTCTCCATGCCAATGGTGTTGAAAGATCAGTGAAATTACAACCATAGCTGGTGCTGGTTAAATGTATACTGGAATTTCTTTATACATCCCAATTAAAAATTTTGATCATACTGAGTGTGGCCTCTATACGATCTTGTGAGGAAATGTTGCTCTGACTCGGAAGTATCTGTAGCACTGTAATGAATAGCATAGTAGAGCTCAGACCCTTGGCTTGGCATCTTCAACTTTTATAGCCTTTTAACCCAGGGGCATGAAAATAACGCTGGCGTAAGTATAATGATGCTGAGCCCCTGGGGAAGGTATATTTGGGATTGTGCTGGGAAAAGAGGCTTTGGTGGGGGCAGTGCTGCTGGCATGGGGCAGTGGACGCCCTTGTTCCTATAAAAGAACCCAGTTTAAAGAATCTGTGGTAACTGTGTTGAAATTTAACCTTCTAGCACAAACTGACCAATGAGCTTTTGATAAAACATAAACAGTTATGGAAGGAATTTTGTCTTTTTCCCCTAAATAGGGAAGCCTAGCTGAGGAATCTGAGGCTATTTTTAATATGACTTAAAATTAGCCATACCAAGATTATTTAAAGATAAAACTCCATTGAAGTGAGGGATAAATATGTGCGGTTTGTATATTAGTGCTTTTACATAGTTCCTTTTCATGGGTCTTTTCAAGCAATGAAATATTTAAACTATTTGCAAGGTGATACTGCAAACCTATATCTTTTTATCTGAAGACTTATCAGCATGTTTTTCATGTAGCTGACTGAACTGAAAGATCCTTAAAACTAACATAGTAAAGATGGAAGCACTCACAGAAGAGGAAGTTTTTCATTCCTTGGTTTTTGTACTGTCTTGGGCTTGATTCCTGTCTTCTGAGACACTTTTATGATTCCTGTGAAAGGCAGGAGAGTTCTTTCACATCTTCAAAGAAACAATTTCTTAATAATCTAAATATATTTTTATATATATATTTGGACAGCAGTGCAGTGTTCACAGCTGTAGGCTCTGAAGTTGGAGGCAGTTTAGGAAGTTGCTGAGCTGGAAGACTTTTTTTGACTCTCTCTCAGCAACTAGTAGACAAGACATCCCTCTGATCCTTTAAATCTTCCAGTTCTATTTTCATTGAATAAAGATTCTAGTATTCCCTGCAACTGCTTAAAAGATTCACCTACATGGCAGAGCTGCATTTGTGAAATAAAGGCTTAAATAAATAGAATCGATGTTTCTGTACATCTTTCAATTCCTATACATTTGAAGAGTTGTAGCTATCTTTGCTTTTCATGTTCTCAGGACTTTTCTGAAAGTAAGTTTTTACAAATCTGACCATGTAATTTTCCTTCCCTTCCAGTATCCTTTTAGTATTGGCTACAGAGGTAACATGTTCTGGTATTTAAAAGTGATAGATTGTGTTATGGGATTCAATTTCTAACATCTTCTCAAAATCTAACAGAGAGAGAGGTTACACAGTTGTGACAAGTCCAAAATCAAAATATAAAGTTAACTTGAGTCTTGGGCATGCTTAAAATACCTTAGATCATCTCCTATGGTGATGCACTACCTTGAGTTGTTTCCCTGACATTCTACATAAGTGCTTTTCACCCTTTTCAGTTTGAATACCTTTTAAAAAGTATTCAGTAAAGGTGCAGGCTTCTTCATAAATATGTAGATTGCTAGATCTACACATTGCAAGAACTTGTTTTAGTGCTGTCAGCATTTAAAAGAGGCCACAAGTGGAAAATCACTGATCTCAACTGCAACATTTGAGTTAGAGCAACCTGTGGCCAAAGCACTGCCTGATGTAAATCCAGTCATTTTAGTTGGCACTAGGCTAATTCAGGTAGAGTTACTCTGAATTGACTCTGTGCTGATGACATTGTCTGTGGAGATAATGAGATCAGATTCCTGTGGGAGTGGGAGTAGGACTACCCAGAGTAACGAGGTATTCTCAATATGAGTATGGTCGTTCTCGTTTATTAAGCAGTTACACAGCTTTTATAATCTCGGTTTTAGTCACGAGATAGTCACGAGCAAAGCACGCAGTGAATACATATAACTAATAGGTTGCTGTCCATGCGTCCTGACGTATGGACGGTACGCCTACTTGCGGTTAGCGAGTCCGGCTCTTATCTTCCTTAAAGTTGCAGGTGACCCTTATTCGTACGCTGGGTTGATCACATCCACAAGATCATGGCCGCGCTGGGAGAGCCAGCACTCCACAGATTCCATTTTTGGTGACACACCTATGAGAAAATGTGATCCTTGAGCTATTAAGTGGCAAAATAACCTTTTCTAAGACTTGAAGTAAGAACCATCAATAAGCGGTGGCAGACTTCTTTATTTATTTAAATAATAGGATAAGTCTTCCTGCAAGGCTGCCTGCCTCTTCCCATCCCTCTCCCCCTTTTGATGTGGGAAAAGTCTGCATTTTGTGACAGTTGAAGCAAAAAAGCAGGACACCACCACCACCCCTACCACACCCCCAGTCCAAACTACCTGTTTCTCATGCACTGCTCTTCCTTGGAGCAGACATTACTCACAGGTTATGCCGCTCGCTCCTCTGAGAGGAGTGAGTGCCTGCAGCAGCGCAGGCTCTTTTCCTCTCTTCATTTGGAGTTCACCTTCTGGTGCTGGTGTTAGACAACCATCTCATCTTGTTGTCACAAACGGAGTTTGGAGCCCGGCGTGCAATGAGCCAATACTGCACACAGAGATGAGATATCAGGTTTATTACAATCTTGTGCAGGATCAGGTGCTAGCAGGCTAATGCAAAAAAACCTAGCATACCCATAGGAAGAGAACAGAGAATATTTATACAATAGAAGTTGAGATCAAGTTACAACGTCATTTCACCCTTCTCTGTAAGGGTGCAATACACAAAGATTCAGAGGGTGGGGGCTAAAATTGAGTAGGGGCATCTTGGCTTAGAGGTGTGGCTTTTACCCTGATCAGTGTAAAACACCCAGTGATTTCTCTGACTTCTTGCCCCTCCCCCCGCAAGCAATATAACAAGGTTAAGAATGCACACAGGGCTGTGCCCAGCAGTGGAGCCAGCAGTTTTTACCCTTTAGCAGAGTCATTGTGAGTACTGCTCAACAATTCCCCCCTTTGAGACTTACAGAGCTCACTTTCTTGAAGCTTATGTGTCTCACTCTTCTCTATACCACATTAGAACCCATTTCTTAGTCTCACTTAGGTATTTTCTCTCTGTTATCAAAATATATTTCATTATGTTTTCTCTATAATTTGATTCAGACAATGAGATTTTTGAAGGTTGTTTCCCACAGAGCATTCTGATGCAACACTGTGTACCACATTGAACTATAACACAGATACACACAAATATCACAATACCTATAACTATTATACTCATAGTTTTCCTGAACAAGTTTCCTAAATCTGTAAACCACGATGTGAGCCAATTCCATACTTCACCAAACCCAAAAGAGGTATCATCCTTTTGTATCTTATGCAGAACTGCGGCCTGGTGCCAGATTTCATTTACATCTGTAGATACCCTTCCACTCTGATCCATGTATGTACAGCAGTTTATATTAATAACCGTACATACTCCTCCTTGTGAGGCTAGGAGCATATCTAAGGCTATCCTGTTTTGGACAGCTATTTTCACCACCTGTGAAACTTGCTCCTGAAGGGCCGTAATTGCATCAGCAGTTTTGTTTCCAATGTGTAGCTTGCACCAAAATGCTACCATACATAGTCCACATTACCCACTAGTATTATCAAACCTAGCAAACCCACAACTTCCTTTTTTTCTGCAGTAACCATTGTCTTAAAATGAATTCAAATTCCTTCACAGTGTTAATAATGTTAGCACATAAAATATTCAAAACCTACAAAATGTTAATATTATCAGCATATAAAATAATATCAAGAACCCTCAAGTACAATCTAAATTTGTTCAGGCACTTTCTGAAGTCCAGGTACAGTTCATCAGCGAGGATCACATCTAGAGATCTTCAGTTTTAAATCCCTGGTAGGAGTTGAAGTCCATTGATCCTGATGGGATTTTGGTGCTTCTTTTACTCTTGTGTAGTGAATCCAAGGACTCGGATCCTCTACTTTAACTGCAGTTGGAGTAATTAACAAAACCATGTATGGCCCTTTCCAACGTTCCTTCAGAGGTTCGTCCTTCCAAGTCCTGATATAAACTCGATCTCCCGGTTTGAAAGTATGTACGGGGCTATCAAGCGGTGTAGGTGTCCTCTCATTAAGGTATCTGTGGAGAGAGGATAAAGTAGACCCCAACGACAAGATGTACTCAGTGAGAATCCGATCCCCATTCAAATGCATCTGGGCATCTTTCCCAGTCAAACTGTTTATAGGAGAAGGTCTTCCATACAGGATTTCCATACAGGATTTCCCTCCCAAGACCTTGGAGTTATTCAAAGCCTTAACAGAGCTAAAGGCAAAACATCTATCCATTTCATCTGAGTTTCTTGACACAGTTTTGAAATTTGCCTTTTCAAGGTCTGATTCATCCGTTCTACCTTTCCACTAGATTGTGGCCTCCATGGGGTATGCAGTTCCCACTTAAACTGCAGGATTCTAGATATCTCCTGTACAACACCTGCGATGAAGTGCAGACCATTATCAGATGCTATGCCCTCAGGGATACCAAATCTAGGAATTATCTCCTTTAATAATGCCTTAACTACTTCCCTGGTGTATTGGGTTTTCTGTGAGGGGTTTTG
>NW_010164770.1:6048-13904 GCF_000695765.1 Mesitornis unicolor | reverse complement strand
CGGGTGCGCACAAACCGCAGTCGTTTCTGGCCGCTCTCAGCACCAGCCCTGAGCAGCCCCCGGCGCAGCCCCCGACCCCTTTTCCTGCGCCTCTTGGGGGACGGCTGCCAAACGGGGCAGAGATGCTGCAGGGGTGCCGCGTCCGAAACACCCGGACACCGACTGACCCTTCCTGGCACGGAGCCGCCCAGCCTGCTCATGCACATTGACCTGCTTTGGAGGAAGGAAACACCGAGAGGAGAGGACGATTTGGACCCAAGCTGCCCCCAGCCCCGGGCACACTGCAGCTGCCCACCACAGCCCTAGGCCAAGCGTGCTGTGCTGTGGGGTCTAAGCTCTGAAACACGGCGAGGAAACAGATCTACAGCCCCAGGAAAAGCTTCTGAATTAGAACTTTAAGTAGTAGTAAATCTCCATTTTAATAATGCAGATTAACACTGCTGAGAGATGTGGCGGAGCAAATCAAATTTCGCTGAGCTGGAGGAGAAAGTAGAGAAATAAAACCCTGTCAGCAGGCCACAGCAGCGGGCACAGGAGCCCAGGGTGGGTGAGCGGGGCCCATGGTGACAGCAGAGACAAGGAACCGGAGTCACCGGGGCCAGAGCCTGCAGGCAGCAGGGCCAGGTGCTGCAGGCTGTGTCTCCAAAACACAGGACAAACCCTGATGGGGGTAACAGAGGGGATTACAGCCTTTTGGTGACAAATGGAACCCCAACAGCAGCAGATCCTGTTCCTCGGGGGATGCAAAGCTGCCCATTTGTCTCTACCTTTCCTCTGTGCATTCAGTGGGTCCCTTTGTGCTGCACTCGCATCTCGTGCCTGTTTGTCACACACAGGTACAGGCTCTCAACCAGCAACAAGCCGAGGGCATCACAGTGACAGACCATGACCATGACCGTGACAGTCCCACAGCATCCCATGCTTGAAAAATTCACCTCCATACTGACCTGGGAAGAGGCAGAAGGAAAAGGCATCCATCCCATTGCTGGTGTCTGCTCAGGCTCAGAGCTGTGGTGCAGGGGGAAACTGCAAGGGGACAAACAGGGACCTTGGTGTTGGAAAGGCTGAGAAGAGGGGGTACAAAGGGTTGGGGGATAGAAGAAGGCTGTAGGAACACACAGGGAGTGATGGAGCCTCAGGGAAAGCATCAGGAGAGCTTACAGGGGGACCACTGAGATTTAACAGGAGGGGATCAGCACAGCTGGCACAGAGCAATGGGAAATGGGCCTCATTATCCCCACCTCCTCCTTCAGCTGATTACAGGTGGGGCTGATTAAGGCAATTAGCTGAGGTAACGGGCTTCTGCCAGAGGTTTGACCCCACACCACATCCCATCCTGAGTGAAACATCGAACTCTGTGACACAGCCCGTGCTGAATGGGTTAAGCAGAGGCTGAGGGGTCTGTCGATGAGGAATCCCGACAAGGGGTCACCTCTTGGGGACCAGCATGGGTTGGACACTGCTCAGCTGTGGTGAGTGGACACAGGGCAGGAGGAGCTGCCCCTGCACTGCACCGTGTGTGGAGCCCTCATGATGCGATGATGAGCACCATGGGATGAGCACCATGGGATGAACCCCACCGCCCCCAGAGCTTGGGACACACAGCCAGGGTGTAGGGCCGAGCCTCTGCCCCGCATTGCTCAGCACTCGGGGCCATTTCCCCCACAACACGAACTCCTCATCAGCGAGGCTTCTGCTGCAGCCCAGAGTCTCCAACCATGAAATTATATGACTCTACCTTGACCTCAGCTTTTCCACAGTTAATATTTCCTGCAGAATATACACTGCCGCTCCAGGGCATTTCTCAGCCAGCAGGAAATGCAATCTCAAATCACGGATCCTGCTGGCTCCCTGGGACACCCTCCCCTTCCCCGGAGCAGCCCCAGCACCCAGACCCAAAGCAGTGGGGGCTGCAACCAGAGACCCCCAGCACCCAGTGCCAGCGTCTGCTCACCCTTGTGTCTGCAGAAGGCAGGGGAGTGGGTTGGCACCTCCCTGCAGCCCAAGGGTGCCCCTGCTCAGGGGGTGCCCATCAGTTGCGGGCGTCAGCGGGAGGGAGCAGAGCCCACCCATGGCAGCAGCATCCTGGGCACCCACAGCCCCACGGAGCAGCACCCACAGCTCCTGGGCACCTCAAGTCCCTGGGAGCAGCACCCATAGCTCCTGGGCACCCACAGCCCCAAGGAGCAGCACCCACAGCTCCTGGGCACCCCAAGTCCCTGGGAGCAGCACCCACAGCTCCTGGGCACCTCAAGTCCCTGGGAGCAGCACCCATAGCTCCTGGGCCGGTGCCAGCAGAAAGCCCCGGCCATGGGGGAGCACATCCTGTGCTGGGGGTACCCTGGGGCCTGCACCCCCCGGAGCCCACAATCCCACCCTGAACCCCCCTGCATCCCCAGGGCCCCAGCATCGCCCAAAAGCAGCCCCAGACCCCGGGAAGGGACCAGCCCCTCTGTTTTGCTGCCCCTGCTAAAGCCCGGCAGCATCTGATCTTCCCAGAGACTGACAGAGAGAGGATGCTGGTGTCATTACCGAGTTAATTAGAAAAACTCAAATGGAGCTTTAAACATTTTTATAATACGTTTGGGCCTTTTTGGCAGGATTATTGCATCTTTTGGGTTTCCATTTCCCATTAAAGCATTCTCAGTAGTGCATATATAAAAGCCATGTGATCTTGGCTCCTTGCTGCTTTTTCCCCCTTTTTTAAAGACATCTTTTTTCCGGGTAAGATTTATTAAATATTGTAATCAGTTAAATTCTGGCAGCTTAAACATTTTCTTTAATAGCCTTGTTAAATGTGGATTAGATTTAAAATCCTGCCTCTGAACTCTCGAGCAGCAGTATTTATACGCAATGTTAAAAAAATTAAAAGCTTTACAAAGCGGTAATTACTGCTCTGCTGCAGGAGGCAACAGCCCGACTGCGTTATCTTAAAGGGAGTTTTCCGTCCTCGCTCCCTTGGTGATGGGACAGCAGCACCATTTGCTCTTCCCAAAGTGTCCTCAGGTCAGGGCTTATGTGAAGGGCGCCGCCGGGTACCGCTGCATCCCTAAATTTGGGGATGCTGAATTTGCACCCCGTTCCCCGAGCGGTGCCGGTGCAGGGCTCGCTGCAGCCTCTGTGGTACCGCAGCTCCCCAGCCCGTGCTGCTGCAAGTGTGTGTTTTGCTGAATATTTCTGAGGAAGAGAAGGTACCTTTGGGAACCTTAACTGGGTTTTAATGAAGCTTTTTGCCATTGAATGTAAGTCAATTTTCTTGGAGTGATTACCCTATCTCTAGAGGGTATTGTAGGAATAGATGAGAACTAGAGAGGGACAAGAATAATATCAAGGACTGGGAAAATTCTGAAATAAGGAGAGACGGAAAAAACAAGGTAGAAACAGAATGAATAAATAATAAATGGTCTTGAGGAGACAGTCTGGGAGCTCCTCTCATAACAAAGGGAGAGCAAACACGATGTTGAATTAAAAGGAGGAATAAAGGGAAATACTTCTATGGTGTGAGCAGCAACAAGTGCGAGAGCCTGCGGGGACAGGAGTGCTGCTCTGCCCGGCCCATGCGGCGCTGAGGAAACAGGAATGGGTTTGTCCAGGCTGTGAACCGGCCCATGAGTGAGTGCATCCCTGTGGGATGGGGTGTCCCTGCATGGAGAGGAGGGGGCTGCGGTGCTGGGCTGGGGTCTCAGTGGCCGGGGCCTGGGGAAGGATGCACTGATGTCCCCATGGAGGTCACAGAATCCCAGAATGTGAGGAGTTGGCAGGGACCTGGAAAGCTCCCCCAGTGCAACCCCTGCCACAGCAGGATCACCAGAGCAGTCACACAGGAACACGGCCAGGGCTTTGGGTGTCTCCACACAAGGAGACTCCACAACCTCTCTGGGCAGCCTGGGCCATGCTCCAGAACCCTCACACTGACAAAGTTTGGCCTCATCTTCAGCTTGAACCTCCTGTGCTCCAGCTTGGGACCATTGCCCCTTGTCCTGGCATTGGACATCCCAGAGCAGAGCCTGGCTCCTTCCTCCTGACACTGCCCTTTCCAAACTGATGAACTATGAGGTCCTGCTGCGTGCCTGGACCCCCAGGATCTGGCACCAACCACAGGGAAACACAGGAATAGGGGATTTAAAATGCTCTAATGCAGGAAGAGGTCTGCGAGCGCACCTCTCATGGTGCTGCGAAGCTGGGGATGGGACTTCAGGGAACAGAAACTCTCCAGCTCTGCACCAGAGAATGAAGCCTTTCTCCTTTTAAAATTCATAAACCAGCGCAGACTGCGAGTTAAAAAATAAGGATCCCCTATTTACATATATCACCACAACAACCGCGGTGCTCGTTATGAATTATTTAGCATAATGCACTTTCACATCGGCCCTGCTTGCTCAGTGGCCTCCTCTCAATTAGGCGTTTACGGCAGAGGGGTCAGTAATAACGGGTCACTTAAAATGTAAATAGGAGTGACACTGGGAGATACGCCGGGCGTTATTTATACCGTTATATTACTGCAAAAACGCCTTTATGAAGAACAACTCCTAGCGCGTTCACTTCCCATGCAGAAAACGTCTTAAGCAAAAGGCCTGTTAACCAGAATTTATCCAGCGCGGATTTGGCTGCTCACGGTGTGCGGTGCAGAGCCCCAGCGCGGCTGCATCGGCCCTGCGTGCAGGGACCCCCCCGACCCCGCTCCCCTCCCTTGGCAGTGGGGATCGGAGCTGCGGTGGCGCTTGAGGGGCACAGGGGGTGTGGGGGTACATGGGGAGTGCAGGGGGTGCACAAGGGGTGCAGGGGGTGCACAGGGGGAGCATAGGAGGTGCAGGGGGTGCATGGGGAGTGCACAGGGGTTGCAGGAGATGCACGGGGGTGCCCTCGCTGTCCAGAGGGATGCAGGCATCCAGCATCTCATCCAGGCTCGGGACCGCGCCGTCCTCAAACCCCGAGTACCGGGATCCAGAGAAGCTGCCTGAGGTGCTGCAGATTAAAGGTTTCGTGGCAGAGAGGAAATGTGAGGACACTGAAACTTCTCGCAGTTGGGATCTGGTTTTCCCAATTGATTTGGCTTTTCAAAGGGCAGTATACTAAGCAGGAGTGCTGGGGTTTTTTCCATTTGACTCCATTTAATGTCCTTAAAAAGTACAAATTCAGTAAGTAAACTGGGTTCTTCATTTTGGACCAGATTTAGTGCTCCAACCAGATAGAAAGGCCAGCCTTTGTTTCACAATTCACAGTGCTTTTTGCTTTGGCGGAGCTTTTGAAAAGCTGTTTAATGTCAAGCCAATGTTTCTGGGCTCTTTGAGCTGCAAGCAAGCAGAAAAATCGGCTTTTTTACACCACTCCTCTGGAAACTCTCCCAGCTGCGGCTTCTCCTCCCCCTCTGCACAGCAGCTGCCATCCCCAGCCCATCCATCTCCTGGGGCTGGGGTCACCCTGTGGACATGAGATGGGTCTGGGGTCCTGCACACCCAGCAGCCATGGGATGGGGTCACCCTGTGCCATGGGATGGGGCTGGGGTCACCCCGGTGCTGTGGGACGGGGCTGAGGTCACCCTGGTGCTGTGGGTTTGGGTCACCCTGCGCCATGGGATGGGTCTGGGGTCCTGCACACCCAGCAGTCATGGGATGGGGTCACCCTGGTGCTTTGGGATGGGTCTGGGGTCACCCTGTGCCGTGGGATGGGTCTGGGGTCCTGCACACCCAGCAGCCAGCGCTGTCCCTGGGCTCAGATGCGTTTTCCCCTGAGCTGTTATTAGCCCCGTATGGGAGGTGATAATAACGAGCCATTAATGGGAATCTGTTTGAGTGCCACTGTGTGGCAAGATCGCAAATTAATGGCCGTTTCATTTATTGTCATTTTATCCATAACAAGATGCTGATTTTCCCCCCGGGATAATGAAATTGGTCCGTAAGAACCATAAATCCTCGCCGCAGAGCCAGGCTGGAGCAAGGTGTGGGCTGCAGAACCGCCTGCGAACACAAATTAACAAGGTTCTCATAATTACGTCCTTCACTGGAGACAGGAGCCGTCGCTCCCAGGACGGTGATGCCCCCTCCATCCACCCCGCAGCAGAGGCCAGCACCAGCCGCCTCTCGTACCCATCCCTGCAGGGGGTGGAGACCCCCGGGACCCCCGGGCCCTCTGCAAACCTGCGGCCAAGCATTGGGAAGGGCTCACAGCCTTCTTCTTCTTTTCCTTGCATAATTCAGCGGAGATATCATTTTAAACATTGCTATTTTTCTCAGTCAGATATGAGAAATATTAACTGGCCAAACTTTGCTGTGGCTGTCACCATCCCTTTAGCAGCGTGATTGCCATTCCCTGCACCTGGGTTATTTGAGTTTTGCTTTGCTGCAGGGCCAGGCCAACAATAAATTTCCTTCTCCTCTGGAACATGCTCTAACCTCTCATTTTCTAATAAAGCCTTAAACCTCTCAGCGCCCCGCACCGCCCCCGGAGAGGAGAGGGGCTGGGGCTGCCCAATGAGGGGCTGGGGGTGCTCAGTGAGGGACTGGGGGTACCCGGTGAGGGGCTGGGGGTGCTCAGCAAGGGGCTGGGGGTGCTTGGTGAGGGTCTGGGCAGGAAGGCCGGAGCAGACTGAGCGGCTCAAGGTGTTGCTGAGCAGGGGCCATGGTGCAACGCCGAGCAGGACCAGGCCTGGAGGAGGGAAGGAGCTGGGAGACACCGGGGAGGAAACGCAGGAGAAGCTCCCAAACCATGAGCACCCACCATCGAAATGGGGTTTATGAGGCTGAAAAGGGTCCTGGCCATCGATCCACCCCCACCATGGCCAGCCCTGCCTCAGGTGGTGCCGCCAGCACAGAGGACGGACGGATGGACGGATGGACGGATGGATGGATGGAGGAGGATGGACGGATGGATGGAGGTAGATGGAGGTGGATGGAGGCGGATGGACAGATGGACGGATAGAGGTGGATGGACGGATGGAGGAGGATGGACGGATGGAGGCTGCATCGGCACCGACTCAGCACAGGGACAGTCAGAGGCAGCCACAGCACCGAGCTTTTACCGCCAGAGCTGGCCGGTGAATTACGGCGAGGTTCTGCATTGTGGTAATGTGATTTTTTCAATATATTCTGTTTGGATTGGCAGGTTGGTCTCACTCTTTCTCAACTGACTGATAAAGCACTAGACAGGGGATTAGTCCTCTTGGAAGCTAAAGAAAGAGGTAATTTGGGTTGTTTATGGCCTGCAGGGGTAGAATCAGAATGTACAATACTGAGAGAGTCAAACTTTTACAGCGAGCGGCACAGCCATAACTCAGAGCAAGTATCACACATTACAGTCCTGGGAAACGCGTTCCCGTGACAAAAGGCTGGGAAGGCAGAAAGAATGAGAGGAATTAATCTGTTCTTGGGACAAATATTGTAATGAAGACAGGAAATGCCAAGAAAATTAACCCCTGCCTGAGCCGGTCCCAGCACCGGGCAGTTGGGTTCAGCTCCACCTCTGCCCGGGAATGACCCAGACCCCTCGATGCTGCCACGGGGGCAGCCCCAACCCAGCCTTGGCTCCTCTGCACTGGGGGAGCAACAGCTTCCCCTCAGCTGGGTTTTGCTGGGTTTTCGTAGCTATTAAACCTAATTGCGGAGATAGAGTTATAAAATTATAATTTTAACCATGCAATTTAGATGGAGTAACCGGTCGCCTATTTCTGTGATTATCCCTGATTATTAAATGAACAGCTGCCTCCAAATATGTTTGCAACAAACTAATTCAATGAGTGCATGTGCCTGAATATTCATGCCCCTGGTTCGCAGCACAGACTTCTCAGGCGCTTTCACTGCGGCTTCAGAAGTTAATTCATCCCGGCAGCTCCAACACCCGCGCTTCCGTCAGCTCCGGTT
>NW_010164770.1:5546-5747 GCF_000695765.1 Mesitornis unicolor | reverse complement strand
GGTGCTGAGATGAGGAGCGGCAGGGATTTCATGGGAATCACAGGGAAATCATTGGGAATTGCAGGGATTGCAGCGGGAATTGCAGGGATTTCATTGGGAGCTGCAGAGATTTCATTGGGAATTGCAGGGATTTCATTGGGAATCACAGGGATTGCAGCAAGAATCACGGGAATTTCATTGGGAATTGCAGGGAATGCAGCA
>NW_010164770.1:3948-5511 GCF_000695765.1 Mesitornis unicolor | reverse complement strand
AGCAAGAATTGCAGGGATTTAATTGGGAATTGTAGGGAATTCATTGGGAATTGCAGGGATTGTGGCAGGAATTGCAGGGATTGCGGCAGGACTTGCATTTTCCTCCTTGCGAAGGGGGTGCCCCATGGGGCAATGGGGGGCAGGAGCGTCCCAAGGCAGTGGCAGGGGCACAGCACGGCCCTGGTGACGCTGTGCCAGGACCAGTCCCTGCACGGGACAAACGCCACTGTCCCCAGGCCCGCAGGAGCAGCACACGCATCTCTGGTACTTCAGTTTCTGTGTGCTCTTCAGGGTAAGCTGCATTTTACTGACTGGTAGAGCACCTCGATGGTATTCACAGCACAATGCAGACTGTTTAAACAGTGAAGTATTGACCTGAAACAGCAGCAAGTGCCCCAGAGCAGTTCCTGCACCCATCGCTGCTGGTACCAGGATGCTCCCGGGGAGCGCACTGGGATTTACGGGTTACTGGTGAGGAACAGCGGCAGTGGAAGAGGCTCGGCCCCGGGACACATTTCCCAGCCGCCCATAAGGCAAATCCTCGCCGGTGCGCAGCTCCGCACCAAGCCTGGTTTGGGGCAGAGACTTGTGCAGCCTCCCACTGCGCCGTCCTCCTCACACCCTCACAGACACGTCCCTTGGCGAGAAATCACCATTAGAAAACAAGTCTTTTAAAAGCTTTTATTAAAGATCGAAGAAAAAAAAAAAAGAAGAAGAGAAAAATCTGTTAAAGTATTTGAAATGTAAAGCAGGGCTTTCATTTTAACAGCAACCCTGATTCCTTTTGTCTCTTTCTGCATGGAGGTTTCACAAGAACACACACACAGCTTGACAGACTTTCAGGTGATATTAAAGCGGGCGACATCCGATTGCGGGGGCAAAGGAAGCGTTTAACCGAGACGGGACCGAGCCGCCGGGCTCTGATCTGCAGCTGCGCAGCACCACCGAGACACAGGGCGAGGGGAAGGGGAGACAAGAGCGCCCCGGCACCGGGAAAGGGGAAGGAAAGGGGGAAAAGGGGAAGGGACATGGCAGCTCCCCATACAAATCTCGTCCAGAGGCCCCATGGAGCAGTGGGTGCCCAACCGTGGCCCCAGGAGGGCAGGAGCAGATCCCTGCCCGGGGCAGGGGGCTCAGCAGGGATCCTGCGCTCCTGGAGACGGGAGACGGAGACAGGCACCGAGAGCCGCTCCTGCTGTTGTAACGAGAAGCGGTAGATTAAAAAGCTAGTTAAAAATTCATCCAAGAGAGGCAGAGTTTCCCAAGCATATCAGAGTTAATATTTATAAAGGGGATTGTTGCTCAGTCTCAATTATCCTAAAAGCCTGCTACAATTGATGCATTGGAGAAACCACGAGCACAGGCGTGTCAAGGGAAAACCGCTCCCTGTGACCGCTAACAAAATGCAATCAGCTCTGCAACATGTGGAGCCAATTGATTTTCAACAAGTTACACAACGTAAACAAACGATTGATTCTCGGCTCCTTTTATTCCTGTGCGAGCAGCCGGAGCCGCTCGGCGCCGCGGCGCAGGTGAGGCCGCGGTAAACAAGGGCTGCGCCGG
>NW_010164770.1:3659-3881 GCF_000695765.1 Mesitornis unicolor | reverse complement strand
CCAGCAGCAGCCCCATCCCTGAACCTTTCTGCTGCCGGCGCTCACGTCGGAACGGCTCCTGCCTGCAGTGAGCCGGGGTTTTTACTGCATTTGCGTTTTGCCTCTGATGTTTGCAGCCTTGCGCTGATTTACCCGGCAGAGGAGGCAGGGATATCTCCGAGAGCTTCATCTCGCCTCCCTGCTAAGCCAGCAGAGCGGTGGTGTGTGTCTGGCCCGGCGGTG
>NW_010164770.1:1390-3556 GCF_000695765.1 Mesitornis unicolor | reverse complement strand
TGCCAATACAGCCCCAGCCCGGGCACCGGGGCTGCAGCACCCACCCCTCACCGGCAGGGCCGGGGGCAGCCGTGGGTCAGCGGGTGCCGACCAGCACCGGCTGCACGCGTGCTCCACTCATCCATCGCCCTCCTTCCCCTTCCCCCCTATGCTCCCAATTGCACCCTCCTCAGCCCCACAGCGCTGGGGGTGTTTTGGTGATGCAGAGGCCCCAGCGCTGGCTGCTGGGTGTGCTCACGGTGCAGCCCATGCTGCCGGTGCAGCCCATGCTCCCCACACCGCTCACGGTCCCAGTGCAGCTCGTGCTCCCCGCACACCTTGTGCTCCTGGTGCAGCTCACCTTAGCCTTGCTCTCCCACCCTCCCAAGCCTGGCAGCAGCATTGGGCGCTGTGGTGATAAGTGAGCATCTGAGGAGAGCGTCACGTTGCCGTCAACTGTGATAATTACTGCACAACAGCGAGAAAAATGCATTCCCTCCCCCTGCTCCGGGGTCCCCACATGAGCAGCACTGCTGTGGTGCCAGCTCACTGGCACTGGTGGGCCAGGCACATAGTAGTGACCCATACGCGCTGCGGTGGCCCATACTCGCTGTAGTGGCCCAGGCACATTGTGGTGGCCCATACGCACTGTGGTGGGTTTGTGGTGCCTGCGGCGCCGGGCACAACGCCCGCTCCTGGTGCCAGCGCCTGGCTCGGTTCCCCGGGAGTGGGCACAAATTCATCCCCAAACACAAACAGAGGAGGAGGCGGCAGAGCCGCGCGTGGGTGCTGAGATTCCCGCACAGGAGGGACGTCAGCAGGGCCAGCAGTATTTCTGCTTAAAACAGAAATGGGCTTTTAAAAACAGATTAAAATGCGCTATGAGAGCAACCGTGAACATCTGTGATCGCGCAGCAAAGACTTCCCTGGCTGTTTAGAAATTGCCCCATTCCCATTACAATATCAGCGTAATTCTGTCCCTTTATCTCAGGCTTGCAAGATATTTGTATTTCAGAGTTCAACTGCGGATTGTGAGCTGTTTTTTCTGCTTATGTATTAATTGCATGTGTGTGTCCAGTGTTAAGCCTTATCGCTGTGTAATTTGTACAACGTAATTAACCATGTAGAAACCGCAATACATTGCGTCTGGAAGAGTTACATCCAGTTAATCTAATTGACTAATAACATGTTTTCATTTAGCAGCACGTACTGTATTTCCAGTGATTGAATTAATGTCATGTTAACGGCTGCTTTTTGCAACAACATTTGGCATAAATTGCATTAAAAATTGATGTTCGTACAAATGTATTTTGAATACAGCTCAGCGTGTGGCCTGGGAAAACACTCCTGTTGTTTATTAAATCAGCGCCGTTCGCGAGTGCGCGCAGAGGAGCAGCCCCGCGAGGGCTCGGTGTCTGCTGGTGGGACTGGGATGAACTGGGGTGAATTGGGGTGGACTGGGGCGGAGCTTTAAGAGGAGCCCCTGCCCCATCTGTATTTGCCAGGGTCCCAGGGCAGCCAATCCATGGGGACTCAGGGGAAGCACAGCAGCTCGCACGGAGGATACACACCCCATACACACCCCATACACACCCCATAAACACACCCCATACACACCCCATACACACCCCATACTCACACCCCATACTCACACCCATGTACACACCCATACACACATCCCCCATACATCTGAGCTGAGAAAACACAGCAACACAGCCATGCAACAAACGCAGCAACGCAGCAATGCTGAAATGCAAACACAGCCGCGCAGCCACCCCGCAGGACGTCGGGGTCCGTGGCACAGCTGAGCTCAGAGCTGGCGGGTGGGATCAGATCTGTGCATCGCTGCAGAATCCCTGGGCGTTGTGACCTTGGTTCCCCGCACTGCAGGAGGAGGCTTTATTTAATTTAGAGCAACAGCTAAAATGAGATTTATTGGAGAAAATTGTATCTAACATCAAAGTGAGTGACCCAAATGCTTAAAGGTCACTTTTTTTAAGCAAGTTCAAACGGAATACGCATTACAGAGCTGGTGAACGGCATTTTCACGCTAAAAGGGTACCTTTTGCTTCCTGTCAGGTTTGTGGACAAGTTTAGTGCTCCTAAACAGGGGCATTACAGCCCCAGACCTGAGCATCCACAGCACGGCCAGGCCCCACGGGTGGACCCCCTCGGCCCGTGCCCCCA
>NW_010164770.1:0-1359 GCF_000695765.1 Mesitornis unicolor | reverse complement strand
GGGCCCGGGGGCTGAGGCTGCCCCACGCTGTGGCCGGGTCGTGGTGCGGTTCCCCAGGGAACAGGGGAGCTCGGGGGGCTCAGGTTGGGTTTGCATCCAACAGGAACCTCTTCCCGTTTCTCTCTGGTGGACTCAAACTCCTGGTTTTTACTCCACACGCAGCAGTGCATTCAGTTCCTGCTGGGAAGGAGGGGACTGGTGTAAGATGCGTGTAAAAACAAAGGGAGAAAGGACAGGAAAATTGTTGGTTGTAGTGGCATTTACCCGGGAGCCTGGAAAACAGCGCAGACACATTGGTGATGGTGCTGGTCGGGTGTCCATGCTGCTCGTGGCCATTTCCATGCCCTTACAAAGCCACCTCCACCGGCTGCATCAGCACCGCTCTGCGTGCAGCAGAACCCGAGGGGCTGCAGAGCCCCACACGGGCCCTGGTCTGGGAGCGCTGCCCCGCTGGGGGCAGTTCCCTTCCTCAGTTCAATGTCACCTCCACAGGTCACACAGGGTCAATGTCCCGACCCTCGGCCACTTGTGAGTCCCACGGCACCCACGGCACACCACCTCCACCGGCTGCATCAGCACCGCTCTGCGTGCAGCAGAACCCGAGGGGCTGCAGAGCCCCACACGGGCCCTGGTCTGGGAGCGCTGCCCCGCTGGGGGCAGTTCCCTTCCTCAGTTCAATGTCACCTCCACAGGTCACACAGGGTCAATGTCCCGACCCTCGGCCACTTGTGAGTCCCACGGCACCCACGGCACACACAGCACCCACAGCATCCACAGCACCCACAGCATCCACAGCACCCACAGCACCCGCAGCATCCATGGCACCCACAGCACCCACAGCATCCACAGCACCCACAGCACCCACAGCATCCACGGCACCCACGGCACCCACAGCATCCACAGCACCCACGGCACCCACAGCATCCACAGCATCCACAGCATCCACAGCCTGTGCCGGTGCAGCCCAGAGCCACCCCCCATCCACACGTGTCACCGTCACCATCACCGCCTCTGTCGCGGTGTGCACGCAGCCAGGGAAGGGACCAAAACTAAAACACAGCAGCCAGAAAGGGCGGAAGGCACAAAACCACAGAGCGACCAGAAGTCACGTTGATAACAGAGTCATTAGTGCTGATTCTCGCACTCTTTACATAGGAGTGGCACGTAATAATCATTCCCAATTAAATTACACTTCTCCAAGGTGCATTAACCACTTTTATCCATCCGATTAATTGGACCCATCTCTGCTGCACGGAGCAGTCTCATCACTCCAGAGGAAAGCAGACAGTTAATAAAACCACTGTGGTGGTGCTAGTGCAGGACGCTGCTATCGAACACGTGTGTGCTCTGCAGCTCATC
>NW_010164769.1:17961-22503 GCF_000695765.1 Mesitornis unicolor | reverse complement strand
CATCATCCATCCACCTCGTTATATCCTCAAGATATCAAGAATTAATACAGTAAAAAATATATATAATATTGCCATTAATGGTAAATGTACATCAAAATATATTTTACATAGTTAAATGAAAATATATTGCTACTAACTTTAAAAGAAAGGATAAAGCCTGAGGGTGAAATTCACTGCATGTAACTCTATTTGCATATATTTAATTATTTTCACACTGAGAGAGACTACCTGAGGAGTTGGGCTTTCATCTATTTGGATGACTGATAACATGTGATGAGACAAACCAATTACTTCATCTAGATAGTGACTATTAAAATCAGTGCAAACTCAGGTACTTTGTAAACACAAATCCCTAATGAGGGAGCGCAAGTGAATAATACAGGAGCAGAAGAGGGACTAACACTCTTGAAATAATTGCAAGCTCAGGGTAATCCTTTACTCTATAGCAAATACTGAAGACTAAAAAAAAAAAAAAAAATGGAAAAGAGAATTTTAAGACCAACAGCAAGGAAATTTTCCAGTGACTTGTATCAATAGTTGGTAGGAAAGTCTTTGCAGCAAAAAGGCTCATTTTTAAATTTGAAATTAGGTCAGAATACAAAGAAACATGTAAGTAACTGGAAGTGACAGAAAAACAGATTAGATCTCAAACTTCAGATTTCACAAATAGTCCTTAGAGAGGTGAATAAATTTTTCCGATGTCCAAACTTCTGAGGTCAAATTGAAAGATGAAGGGTTATTTTTTCCTTTGCCAAGGTAATTGTATACTCTAACAGCCTCTAAGTAAATATGTGGAAGTCACTCATAAAAAAAAGCTCTGGTAGGGCATAGAATAGAAAAGGTGGCTGTGCATTTGTTGATGTTGCCTTAACAGAGCAGAAGGATATGAAGAATCTCACTGGAATTGTTTTTCATTGGAAATTTGTATTTGGAATTGGAATTTGAAGCTCTGGTCAGCTCTTCAACTGGAGAAACATAATTTATGAAATTGCATATGCTTGTGAAAGCTTTGCACACCTTTTTGTGGGTTATTAAGCATAGTCTGTTGAATAATAGAGTGAGATTTAATGTAATGAGGTGCCTCTTGTTCCCTTACATTAAGTTTTATCTCCAAAACCTGAAATAGTGTGTGCTATCTGCCTGTTAACAAAGCTAAGGATTGGATGGTAAGGAGAAGTAGGGAAATCTACAGTTCTTCTATCAAACCTTCTTATTCAGTCTGTTCAAGAAACTGTTACCACTGAGTTCCTAAATACGTGTTAGGATGCAGATGTGTTTCAAGTAACTTCAATGGTCAAAGTGAGATGTCTAAACTACCTACTTATTTTAGTCCCTTTTTTAGAACTGGAGAGACATGTGTCTGCTGAGTCACTCATCCCACTTATGTTAGACATCTATCTTAGATTGGGATGAATCACTCTCTGGAACTACCACTCCCTACTGTGTGATCACTGAGGAAGTTTAAATAACTTGTTAAAATTGTTGTCTACTTAAAGGGTAACTTTTATGGACTGCAGCCCTATGTGTGATACCCTGCTGTTGCCTGCCTGGTCCTTCCAGATTGATGTGGGTTACAGCAACTGCAAAGATCTTTGTTTTCCTCACCCTCTCTTGTCATCTCCTTAGAAATAAACTGACTGACCATGTGTGATGACATGTGCCAGCTCACCAGAAAGGAAACCAGCAGACCTTTTTTGTGTGTTTACTCAAAGGTAAGAATTACCAGATACCTTAAGTAAAGCAGGATCTAAACAGGTCTTACAGTTGATCCCAAAGAAATTTCCCCTTTTGTCTTCTTAGAAGAAATATATGAGTGGAAACTCTGGAGAAAAAAGTCTCACATTAATTTCCCTTGTGCAACAGAAATCAAACCTCCCATTTATGCCCTGCCAAAGTGCTTGATCCTGTTCTGGACAAAGGTGACAAAAATTCAGTACAACTTGCACTCATCTCACCTGTTTGCTGAAACTACCAACAGGAGGATAATTTGTTGCCAGTTACTGTCTCAGATTTATGCCATGAATGCTTTTCTCTTGAGCTTCCCAGTTTCATTTCATTTAGAGAATTCATGTGCAACAAAAATTCTGGGTCTGTACAGGTCCAGACTTGGTTTGAATCAGATACCTGATACCTATCTCTCAACTAAGCTTCAGTACATGTTGCCTCCAGCGTCAATATGATTGCAATAAATGGGTCACATAAGTTTCCTCAAGCACCACCAACACAAAAACAGATGCTCCTAAAAAATTCTAAAAATACTTCAGTTAATTTTAAAGACAAATAAGTTTTTCAAGGACCAATATTTCAATACCTTAGCCTAAATTGTAACTCATGATTGAAAATAACTATCTGATCAGCTTTCTCTCAGAGTTTGATGGTAACACTAAGTTTTTTAGATTGTTTTTCACCTCTGATTTTAGCCATTTAGCCTAAAACTGTGTAGTGAGAGCATTTCTCATGTTTTTGTTTAATCAAGGCAACTTGAGATTGACCAAATGCTTTTACACTTTTGCACTATTTTGTCCTTTAGATAAAATGCCAGTGACACTTTCATATCCATCCTTTAAGATGCTTCTATTTCACTTTTCATATGAAGCTTAATTAAGAAATGAGTATGACTAAAATAGGTATAAGAAAATATCCTGAACCTCTATCTATCCCCCAGATTTAAGTAGGAAAGAACACTAATTTAAGACTAGAAATTATTTATACATTTCACATGGTTTCCTATTAATTAGCATCAGAACGAGAACAATTTGCAAAATTCATGTCGCATCTATTAAACATTTTCTTCTAAGTAAGTAAATGAAAGAGATTTACTAATTCCACTAGACACTTCATGAATTGGTAATGGATGAGAGATACTAAACACAGAGGGACATATTAAATCTGTACAAAATGCAAAATACTCCTCAGATCTCCGCTAAATTCATTTAATCCCTTTTTGCATGTTTTAAGGCCCATCAGATTTTATAAATATTGATACAGTGTAGTGAAAGGTGACCATCTGCAAAGAAAGGACAAGCATCAGAGGGAAATATCACTCAGCATGACTACAGTGCCTGCAGACTTTGTAGACTTTGAGATAATCTTTGTTTTCACTGTGACTAACTCTGGCTGAAAAGGCCAGTTTCACTGCACACTCTATTCCAGGGCAGGAGGGGAATGCCTATTTTAGAAATACCTAGGATCTGAATAGCTTTCTTCTGTCTTTACGAGCTATATTCATTTATGGGTATCCAAATGAAATCCATTCAGACAGGATTTAGAAAATGTTCCTGAGATGACAAGCAGCACTGAGTAATGGCTTAAAAGAGAGTTTTCTAGGTTTTTTGAGCAGCACCATCAATGCTTAAAATTCCTACTGGATCAATATGAACTTTTGAAGTACAAGGTTCAGTTAATGAACTTGCTGATGTTTCTGCTCTATCATATCCAGTGGACACTCGCAGAAGACACATCATGGCCTCATCAAGACACATCACAGACTCATGTACCATGAGTGGTTTGTAAGTCATTGTGCTTGAATCATGCTCTGTCCTGTCTGTGCCTTTGATGTACCATGGGGAAGTCAACTTTTTACATTTATTTTTAGAAATGCGCACTCAAGTCAGTGCTCTTACGTTGCTGGTCTCTCTTCACTCTGATCGAGTTCTCATTTTGCCAGGAGGAAAAGCTGATCCACTCTTAATACAGTACAATTTGCATTGTTGAATCCAAAAAACAGCAGTCAGAAACTGAAACTGGTAGTAAGAAGCATGGTCATGGGTAAGTCAATAGCACTGACTCTTAATGGATCTGTGCGTGCCACAGATAATAGATAGGTGTAATATAGATAATAAATGATCTGAACTTTAATTGTAAAGACCTAATAACAGTGAAGAGAAAAGGAACCTGTTGGTTGGTTTATAATTGAAGAAAGCTCTGTGCCATGCACAAAGGCATGCACAAATCCCTGGCTCTATGATGAAACAGCCATGTTCACAGTGTGTTCTTCAGAGACACAAATACTGGGAAGGGCCAACTTGAGCAACTTTGTAAACTGCCCTCCAAATGCATAAAACCAACCAAATCTGGGTTCTACCCAAGCATATAACACAATTCCCACAGATTTTGATCCAGTTCCAAATTCATTAGCAAACATGGCAGAGTTTTCAGTTCTCCTGACTATAAAAAAACCTGCTTTGTAATTAAACAATGTCCATTTGGGCCAATTGGTGACTTCAACACAGATGGAGATAAAAACTCAATTCTTGCAAAGATAGTTAGACTTTATGCCTGCACAAATCAACTGTAATAAAAGAAATGTTGACTTGCATCTTTACTAGAGGAAGTTGAGGTTCTCATTGCTTCCAGTTATCTCCTCACCTTTTCCTCCATCCCAGTGGCTGAATAACTGAGCTACTAGCGAGCCTGAACTGCCACACATTATAGCGCAGTATTTGAACATAAACCAAAGCCAGAGGAAGTCTTCCTGGAGTTTCTGCTGGCATCTGAAGCCACTTAGAAATGACTGAGCTGTGTTGCAAAAAAGGGAGGAAA
>NW_010164769.1:0-17930 GCF_000695765.1 Mesitornis unicolor | reverse complement strand
AAAGAGTGGATCACTGGAAGTTTGCTCCCTATTAGCTACACCATGTTATGCCTCCCTCCTTGTCAGATAGGACAGGACCCTCACATCGTTTTGTGGGAATGACCATGCAATGTTTCAGGGAAATGCTAGCTATGGGGAAACAAACAAACAAATGAATGAAAACTTATTTTCCCCTTTGCATATAGTCTTCCAAACTTATTTAACTTTAGCTAGCAAGAAAGGGACTGAGTATAAAATTCTGTTTACTTCATGGTTCTCTTTCTTACTTGTTTTATTCAGCTTTGCAGTGTTGTGGTGCCAAAACATCATCCCAACATATGCATTATTTAGTAGTTAATATCTCAAAACAGATGTGTCTAAATAAAATTATTTTTTTTCCTCTTGCTTCTCTGCCTGAGGGCCAAATCTGAGGAACAGAACACCTCCTTGATAATGTGCAGTAGACTCCTATCGTGACATTGAGGTCACTGTACCCTTGTCAGAGTTGAACCACGGGACACTGAGAAATATCTAGCAACATGTGTCTCTCCAAGTTAGTGTCAGTATTTTGCAGATTAGGACTCACATTTCTGGCTTTGAATCAGCCATTTTAGCCTTTCACACCTACTGATTTCAAGGATTACATATTTCTTGCATATCTGCGTGACAGAAAGTCCATGTATCAAGGGTTGGTCTTACTGAGTCAGAAAAAAATGTTTCCTGGAAAGACTCATAAGAGTAGGCACAGCTCTGTAATTAGCCAAGTGCAACATGCATTTAACCAATTTATTTAACTATGTGTTTAGTACATATTGCCTCATCTCTGAGTTTTTCAAGCTATTGCAGAACAGTTAATGAAATACTGGAATAGAGTCTTAACATTTCTTTTCTCCTGCCATGGATAATTATTTTGTATCACGTTACTGATCTCTCCATTAGGTACTGGTGAGAGTTGTGGCCTAGCAAAAAGTTTCAGAGCAAGAAATTTAGCAAAGTTGAAATGCCCCTGAGAACCCTGTTCATAATCCTCTCCCCATCACACAAATGATGGGTCTCTTAAGCCTTTGGAAAACATATGGGCTATAGGGAAACAAGTCCTCAGCTGGCATGGGCTAATTCTCTGGAGGACTTTGATGTTCAGAATCAAAGACATGAATGAGGTTGGCATTTCACTGAGGTCAGAAACACATTTAAGCTCTGCTTTCAGCTTGTTGATGAAGGACAGATCAATAAATTCTGGTAATCGGACTTTCTCCACAGGTGGAGGCTTTAGCCTTGGCTTTAATGAACTGTAAGAAGAACATACATAAGTCAGGACTTTGTAGTTGCCTGTGACTACACCTGTACTTTCTGTCCAGATATGAATTAAAATTAACAGTTTCAGGGACTCTAAAAGGTTGCCAGAGAGAATCTAAGACTCGTTATTGATAACTTGATTGTTAAAATCTCAAAGTCCATATGAAGGGCAAGGAACCCAGAAAGCTTTTTCTTCATATTTTTTTTATTTATCTAACTTTTTTCAGCATCACTTATCTTATATTCTCATACACTTCACAGAGAAAGTATTTTTTTTAAAGTCTTAAATGAATTGTACTAGAAGATGGATAAGTTTATTCACTACAGAATTACCCACCCAAACTCTCTTATTTTATTTAAATGAAGCTTGAGAGCACATACTTTATTGAAATGTTTTCACTTACTTAAATAACTTGCAACCTGTGATGATTGTAACCTATGGATAAGATCATGAATGGGACAAAATAAATACTTCTGTCCCTATTTTAAAGAATGAAACCCTAGAGAGTTGGCACATAGTGTCATGGCAGCTCCCATGGCCTTCATGGGAGCTCATGATGTGCCTGGAGAAAGATTTGGGTGTCAGCTGGAGGGCAGAGCTTATATTCTGGGTACTAGAAAGAGGACAAGACAAGAATCTACTGAATAAAAGAAAAGGATGAAAATAAGTTGAAGCAATAAAGACAGCCTAGAAAAATATATGCTTTAGGATCTACAGCTTTGAGCACAGAAGAAAGCCTGAAGTGATTAATTCATGTGCCAATAATCGCAAAGCAGATAGGTAGCAAGGTTAGCAATAATACCCTGCTGAGTCCACGGTCAGAGCTGTAACCACAAAGCCATTCTGCTCACAGCTGTGCTCTGCATCTCATGATTTGCATACCTTCCCCATAGATTTCCTTGCCCCTGCAACACTTGGCAAAGCACAAGTTCTGAATTTCAGATAAATTTGCAGAAGAAGCAAAGCACAACTACTTCAGAGCATAACATAGAGTGGAAAAAGAAAAGAAACAATAGTCAGGATATCTCATCACTAGTAGCAAATTATCTAATTACAAAGAAGTCAAGACCAAAGAGAGCTAATTGTTCACAGATTTCTCATCCTTACCCCTGCCAACCTCTAAGATATGTGCACCCCTAGCAATTACCCAGCAGTTATCTACAGCATTCATAAAATTAAGTAAATTACAAATGGGCCCACGATGGGCAGCACATGCCAGGCTTGGCTCTCCAGTGAACCACATAATGCTCTACAGCATTTGGCTTCTCTCAGCAGGTACATTAGTTAGGGTGTATGAACCTAATCAGTTGGAGTGAATGCACACCAGTAAGCATGCTTGGAAGAGTGGAGACATTTGACTTCCATGAATGATGAGAAGAAAAAGAGACTGACTGCTTTACTTTGGCTCCTCTCTCCTCCAACACCATCTATGCAAAATGTAATGCTGTCTTCAGTCCTGTACAGAGCAATGTCATGTCCCTAGGCTTCTATCTTTGTCTCTATCATGCATATCCACAGTATGCAGATACATAGATGGGACCTAAAATAGAGTAAGGCAGTTACCAAGCATTCTTTGAAAGAACTGCTGAAACTTCAGAGGATGTTATTGTCAGTTCCAAGTCAGCAACTAGAGATTGAACCAATGAGAGGGAGAAATGGTTGAAAGTATTGGAAAATAAAAATGCCTCAATTAACACAGCACTGAGATGTCTAAGTTTCAACAACTGAATTTCAATGTCCATTCTCTTCTTAGTTTGTTGATCTTACTCTGCCTCTTAAAAACACGTCTGGTTTATTCCTAAGCCAGCTATTAAAGACACCTCTGAGAAACCAAAGTGTCTAATCTTTCTGGTCTCTCTTGAGAGTTTAGTTGTTCCTAATTGCTGCTGTTAGTGGGTCCTCTTCCCCTTCTGCCTGTCTTTCTTCTTTGCAGAAGGCCCAATACAAGCACAGACAAAAGGGATCATTCTCTGCCTCTAGACCAGCTAAATTAACAAATGATGCTATTTCTGACAATCATAGAATCACAGAATGGTTTGGTTGGGAAGAGACCTTAAAGATAATCCAGTCCAACCCCTGCCATGGACAGGGACACCTCCCAGCAGCCCAGGCTGCTCCAAGCCCCGTCCAACCTGGCCTTGAACACTGCCAGGGAGGAGGTATCCACAGCTTCCCTGGGCAACCTGTGCCAGTGTCTCACCACCCTCACAGTAAAGAATTTCTTCCTAATATCTAGTGTAAACCTACCCTCTTTCAGTCTGAAACTGTTACCCCTTTTCCTATCACTACACTCCTGATAAAGGGTCCCTCTTCAGTTTTCTTTTCTTTAACCTTTATTTTAAAGTCCTCTTCACTGGTTTGGCAAGCCTATGACTGAAGAACACACGTATAGTAACTACATTTTCATTTAACATCAACTGAAAATCAATCAGATATTAATAAGAGGTGTTGTAATCTCTGAAGCTCCCTAGATCTGTTTCCCAGGAGAGCTCTGACCTGATTAAAGAACAAAAAGGCTGCTATTCCTCTCTGGGGATAGATAATTTAGTCACTCTGAACTCCAAGATATCTCTCACTGCAGTTCAGAGTGGAATGTGTGTATTGTCAGTATCTAAAGTAATGAATTGTAAAGATTACACTCAGAACTCACACCTGAGTTGATGCAAAGAATGGAAGAAATGAAGTCCATATAAGAAACCCTCATAACTGCAAGGTAGAGTCTATTTCATCTATCTTTTATTTTCTGTCTTGAAGTTATATGTTTACTGTTAGCTTGTCATCCAGAATCCTTCTATGGTCAATAGAGATGAATAGGCACCTACAGAGAATGAGTCATCCTATCTATCTTAGGAAGAGATGAATCATCCACTAGAAGTGCTTTACTTTCTCCATCTTTGGTTTCAGATATGAAGAGAAGTGTGAGCAATTGAAAGATGTGTTCAGGTTTTTCCAACTGCATAAAATGCCATAATAAAAATATTACCTCTCCTTACAAACTCTGTCTTGCTTATATCTTCAAACCATCATAACAGCAACAACAATGTTCTCCTCTGGAGAAAGAGCTCAGCTTAGCCTGGAGACTTATCTTCCTAGTAGATGAAGTTAGGAGACATGAATGCCATGCAAACTGTTTTCAAACTTTTGTCTAAAAGTTACACATACTTTTCGAGAGGGTGTGAAGGATGATTTAAATACTTTTAAGTGTTCCTGAGATGTATTGAATTTTTATCTGATTAGGAGGTATGTAGTCCTCTTTCTTTGAAAGTTGTCTAGGGTACATTAGCACTTCATTACCAATCTTTGGATACAATTGCCACAAGATTCAATCTGATTAAAAAAAAAGTTCAGAAATACCTTTGCTATGTTGAGTTTTTTCCTTCCACTACTGAGTAGAAATTGTTTTCTGGTCTGTTCTGAGTAAACAGTGTGAGAAATTCAGCTTTATTGAAACATTCTGTAGGAAAAGAATTTGTCAAAGAACCAATATTATCTCCAGATGTATCCTTTAACTAATTATCAACTTCCTCAAACAAACTTAGGAGAAAATTGAAAGGATATGTTTCTAGTTGAATTAATATGAAAGTTGTCTTCAATATGTTTAGCATAAATGGTCTTATTGAGTCAAATATTTTGAAGGGAAAGTACTTTTTTTCTCTTGTGGAAATATAAGAGAAATGTCCTAAAACCTTTTCTACACTATAGCTCAAATCATATTATTGTAGTTCCTGGCCATAAAACACATGAATCATGAAAATAGACTAATGAAATTCCTATGCTGGGACTCTAAATCACAAAGGCCTTGACACCTAAATAAGGTTTCATTGAGGAAAAACAAGTCTTCAAGTCCTTAATCTGCCTAAATGGGAATGTTTGGGGAATTTTGAGGAATTTAGCCAATCAGAGTGAAATGATCCAAACTTTCAGATTGTGGATTAATTTTTCTTTTTATTTTTGTAGTTTATTGAAATTCTTCCTAAATAATGCGTGCACGCGTGGCCATAACAGAGACTGGCATATACCTGCTTTATCTTCTGTGTGACCACATTTTCCAAAATGGATTGTAAGTTTTTACCCATTTGCCTATGGTTATCAGATGACCAGAAAACATAAGTGAGCCATTAATATAAATGACCAGGAGGGAATATTACATTAGAATGAATACAGAAATCCCAACACATGCATGACAGCACAAGTCTAAGGATCAAAGTTTTGGGACTGTTAAGGGCATACAGAGGAACTGCGCAACACAAGTACAAGGCAATTCACTATAAAGTTATGAACCTGTTTCTTTAGTTCAAAATGAAAATGAACAAACAATTGAACATAGTGTGAATTAGTAGTAGAGCTCAGTTATTTCAGACAAGGTTCAGATGGTGAAAAGTGACATATTTCATCTGGCTCCATGGATGTTGCGTCAACATGTATCAGCAGCAATTCTGGCATAAGAAACTGAGATATTAAGATACGGCCTGTTCTTTCATGACTAAACCCAAAATGCCAACCCATGAAAAACTGTGGAACAGCCATTAAAACACATTTTAGAACTTTAGAACCCAAGAGACCACATAAAAATTTTAAGTGGACTAATTACTTGAATTATATTACATTACATTACAATACAACCTAAGCTAGGTTTTTACAGCCCTGTATTTCAGTCCTTGCTGTTTCTTGCTAATGAAGTTAACTATAAAATGAGCAGGATGATGCTCGGGTTTTTACTGACCTGTCAAACATAAAGACTTTTTAAGGCTCAGAGCAGGGGCAGAATGCAGGGGATGAGGACTGACTTAACAAGCTCTGTGAAATCTTGTGTTCTCCAAGCTGTAGGGAGAAAAAAATGTTTGTATCTATCGCAAAAATTTGGCTCAGCTCACAGTCAAACATGTTTGTCCCCCAATCCAGCAATTATGCAAGTCAGGTTTTGGCGCTTGTCCCGATGCCAGATGGTTACACATGTGACAGCACTAACAGCAGGATCAATGTGGTCTCTTAACAGTTAGCATAAGGAAGGTTTTGTACAGCTAAGCGGTTGGGCATTAAAGTTGGCTATATTTGGTAGTGCAGACTTTAGGAAGTTCTCTTTACCTCTGATACTGATACTGTGATGTCATGATTCTCATGCAGTATTATTGCTGATTGTGCCTCTCCTATAATTTTGATAGTCACAGAGTTCTGTTAATCGTGGTACTAAAATCTGTTCCCCAAAGCATAACTCCATTTCTTTCCAGCAACATCCTTCCAAATTCCAGAGAGAAAAATTTTATTTAGCCCAAGAAAGAGCAAAACAGGGCTTCAGAGAGTCCAGAGTTCCTTGAGCTGGGCACTGTGGCATGAATCTAATTCATCAGGTTTTGAACACTTTTAAAAATACAACTGCAATAATTTTATCTTTAAAGCTGTTTTGTTTTTAAACTATCAGATGCAAGTAGTGTGAAAATTCATGCCATCTATTAGTGGGTGAGGTGCTCCTTACAACAACTTGATTATCATTATTGCCTATTTGCTACCCATAGTGCTGAAATACACAATGCAGGAGTATCAGAAGCTTCTTGTTCCAGTCTTCCCACAGAAAAGGTAAGCCTGTTAACTGCTATGTATCATTTTTGTTTTACTCTGCTAAACAGGCTTCAATTCTGTGAGTAGAGTGATTTTTTATTTTATTTTTTTTTTAAGCGTCACCTGATGGAATTTGTTTAAATAGTGGGGAATCCACTGTCATCAGTATGTGCATACTGAGACACAGCCAGATCATTTTACTATCATGGCATTCATTAGCAGACTTGGATCATAGCTAGTTTGCATGGATGCTGTATCATTTACGAGACATTTTGCATGGCAACAGAAGTGCTTTTCTCTTCAGGAAACAGCAAGCTTTTCCTTTGGGCACAGTGTAACTGAGAGCAGTCTGCAGTCGGTAGTTTTTGGATGATGCTTCTGACAATCTTAGAGAAAAATGCCTTGAAACCTCCCATTGACATTTACAGAGCTACAATCACCAGAAGTGCTGATGTTCCACAAAAGCAATGTACATAGTAAGATATGACCAAACTGGTCTTTAGGGGTTCTCAAAGAGAAATTAAAAGATAATTTCCTTATTGTTATTTATCTGATTGTGTCACATTTACGTTGCTTATCTATTGTTTTTAAAAAGAATTCAAGGCACCAATAAAAAGCCTTTGACTAAAGCAGCTGAAACATTCCCCTGGATGATTCATAGTAACCACTGACTTAACTATTGGATGGAATTTGCAATTAGCACCCTGAAACCAAGTTCTTATACGATTTCAATTGTAGTTTCTCCATGATGTTTTTTATGCCATAGGGCATGGTTTCTGACCACTCCTTAGTGGTTTAGCATGGATCCAAAGTTTATCCACTTGTCTTAGAAACAAATAAATCCTCTCCTGTTGTGTCAAAAAACTTTAGATTTTACTCTGATGAGGAAAGAAAATGTTACTAGTCCTTTCCTAGAGGAGCAGAACTGAGTTTCAGAGAGGCCAGGCACTCTTAAAAGTTGCTGTCAGTGTTTTGAAATCAGTGGGAAAAGCTCTTCATGCAGTCGCTCAGGCACTTAGGAGAAAGAAATTGCTGACCCCATATTCTGTATGTTCACCATACTTAGAGATTTCCTATGTATTGAGGTGTTTCTTCTATACAGAGAAATTTTTCCTGACCCTGTTCAGCATTGTTTGTTTTCAATGACACAGCATGAAAATAGAAGTAGCACTGGGGCTTAGAGCATTTGTTTTTGTTTTCTCTTATTGATGCTAACACTAAACCATCCTAGTATTTAATTAAGCCAATATCAGATCAATGATATAGGAAAAAACAGACAGAATGTCAGAAGAGAAACAGCAGCCAAAAGAGCATGCCCTAGAGAAAGAAATGAACTTAGAAAGCAGTGATAATTCTTCATCTTCCAGGAAGTTTTGGGAATCAAGACCATGACATTCACTCCTGAATTTATAAGCAGCTAAGATGAAAGATCCAAATTGTTTATTTAAAAATACAGAAAGAAAGAGAAATTTTATTTCACAGTCTCTCTGAACAGATTATTTAAGTTTGGGAAGGTATTCAAGATTTCATACATCTTGCAGTCTTTGTGAAATGAAATTTGGTCAAGAGAGACTGTTTGCAGGATGAGAAGAAAAGGGACCTTAAAGATCGTCTAGTTCAAACCCCTTATCCCATAAGCAGGGACACCTCCGACCAGCCCAGGCTGCTCAAAACCCCCTCCAACCTGGCCTTGGACACTTCCAGGGAGGAGACATCCACAGCTTTCATGGGCAACCTGTGCCAGTGCCTTACCACTCTCAACTGGTGTCAACCAAACTGGTTTGAAGCCAACCAAACTACCCAGCTTGGTGTCATCAGCAAACTTGCTGAGGGCTCACTCAATCTCACTGTCCATGTCACCGATAAAGATGTTAAACAGTGCCAGTCTCAAAACCAAGCCCTAAGAAATGCCACTTGTCACTGACCTCCACTCTAAACATCAAGTCCTTGACTGCAACTCTTGAGTACAACCATCCAGCCAATTTCTTATCTACAACAATGTCATGTGGGACACTGTCAAATGCTTTGCACAAGTCCAGGTAGATGCTCTTCTCAGGTAAAGTAATTTGTTTTTCCTTTATCCACTAATGCTGTAACCCCATCATAGAAGGCCACAAAATTTGTCAAGAATGATTTTCCCCTAATGAAGCCATGCTGACTGTCAGCAACTACCTCCTTGGTTTATATCCCCCAAAACAGCCAGATTCTGGTTTTCATTATCTGCAGACAATTTATTTCAAATATGGAAAGTAAAGGTATTTCCAAAACTCTCCAGGGGAAAAAAAAAATAAATTTGTCTGTCATATATTCACGAAGGAACAGATACTACCTGGATCAATAAGTTGAGAAACTGGGCTGGGTGATGTTAGACCTTCCTGTGTGTTCACCACCTCCAGTAAAATAAGCCCTATGTATTTATCTGAATTTTTATTTATTCTAACACCTTAATTCACAGCTATTTTGCTGAACAGACAGCAACTTGACTAAATGCCTTGTGTTGGGGTTGGATTAGAAAGAGGTGCCTTTGTTTGCCAATTATATAGATAGGATATGCCTAAAGACATATGCATGATTATATTGATCTCTGTAAATATCATAACAGAGAAAGGCAAAATGGTAGGGTCTGTTTTCTGTCTTCTTGGGTTAAATGCCATTGTATATACTACAGTGAATTCTCACTCCACAGTATGCAACTGGGATGAGAGGGGGCTATTCACACTTTGAGGTCTCTCTTCAGAATTCCTGTTAAGCAGAAAGCTCCCAAACTTTGGGTTTTGACTTCAGGGCTGAAAAAGTCTGTGCAGGCTTAGCAAAGCTGTGTCTTGCCCTAGCTTTCAGCTGAGAGAAATTGATGCTCTCGTCTTACCTTCAGAATTGCTGAGATCTCTAAAACAATGACATCCAAGAACAATTTCCTAGGATTAACTTACCAGAAAGGACGGCCCCTGAGATGCCATCCCTGGAAGTGCCATGTTCATGAGCAGGTCATTTCAGGACTCGCAAGATGCAGCCTGTTTGAAAAAAAGAGTTGAGCTAAACATGTAGAGATTTAGAGACTTACGTTCAATTTTTATTTTTATAATTTTTTTTCCAGGAAAGCAGCTACCACTTAAACTCAGATAAGCAGCCCAACAACTCTGATGATGTGTGTGAATAGACACTTCAGAGGAATGTGAAAAAGATATAAACACCTCACAGTGGAATATTTGCCCTGCAGAAAAAAAAATAAAAGTTGGATGAAACATAGGCTTTAAAGTTTTGAGGCCAATGAGTTTTTTCTCAATATTTACTATTTAAGCACTGATTATCCTTTTCAACCATTTCAATGTTAATCCATTATTAAATGGGTTAAAGAGACTCTGAAAAATTCATTATAGACTTTGTAACTGCCAAAATAAGACTCTCAGAAACTGTTTTTAGAAGGAAGAAATCTAATTAGTTCATTGGTTAATGAAGTAAATCGAAGGAGATTGGCTATGGAACCAATCTTGTTCATTGCTTTCACTGACTTCTAAGATAGGATGGGAAGTTTCTCTTCATGGCCTGGTTATTGTCCCTGTGCAAAGCAAGATGAAAAATGTAATTAGTGTCTGGGCTAATTGGTGACACATTCTGTGACATGCTGCCCTGGCAGATACATTATGATTTAGTATAATGCTGTATTATCATGAATGTGGTATGACATAGCCTTTTGTGTTATAAAGGGGTAAAGGAGGAAATGCTCATTTCCATTGAAGCCCAGCTATAAAAGATTGCTGGAAACACCATCCTATGATCACATTTGAAACTGTTTTTCTGTATCTGTCCTAAATCAATTTCTCAGTATGGATACCATACATTGACTGCTGTTTTACGTTTCTGATCATTAAGAATCTGAATCAATCTGCAGGCTAAATGTTTTCCTCATCGAAGCAGGCTTCAAGATACTATAATTCAATTGAGTCCAAATGAGGATAGGGTTTGACTTCATTTGCTTAAAATGTCCCTTAATTCAGCCACTGATCTTCCATCCCAGAAACCTCAACACCCACCTCCCAAAGACAAGTCACACAGACAGTATTTTAAATCTGTCATACATAAACTAGTGGAAAAGCTGCATAAGCAGGTAACATGAATTTTATCTTTCAGCTGAACTGGGCTATGGAAAAAGGGCATAAAGATTTGGCCAGAACCAGCTGCTAACTAGTACTGCACATATTTCAGTATGGACAGCAGCAGAAGCCCAAGATGACTGGTATGGTAGCAACCACATCGCTGCCTCCTGGATTTCTGTATGAACACAACATTTAAGAAGGATCTTTGATCTTTTTTTTAGCAAGAGATGCTTCTCAACTACTTGGAACTAAGTTCAGTCAAACATGGACTAATGTTTAGTTGAAAGTGAACCTTTATATCACAAGGTTGGGCTTGGGTTTGGATACGAGTGGGTATTTTTTTATATATAAATGACATGAACAGTTGAAATTTTACAGCCTGGCCTCTAGAGGATTCATCAGATTTAAGTACTACTGCAGCACTGCATTTGAATGAAAGGCCAAAGAAAGGGAGCATCTATCTTATCAAGATATTGACTTGCTTGCAATATTGTTGTGCTACTTTCTGGGGATGTAACAACACAACGTCCTGTTTGCATAGCAACAAGGTAAAAGTTCCTTTTTAAATCTATGGTTCTGTCCTGAAAAAAAAACCTAACACCATGGCAACACATAGTGATTCCTCCATCAAATATGCTTACAAAAAGTGCTCTGCTAGGTTTAGGCATTGTTATTAAAAAAAAAAGAGGGATATTAACAAGCTAGCTTCCATTTTTAATATATATTCAGAAGCATTATTACCTCCACCTTATTTATTAGCCAAGTATTTATATCTGTACAGACTCCTACAATATTCTTCCCGCTAACCCTCTTGCTCTTTCACCATCTGTCACTTCAGTTGCAACAGTAAAAGTGAATTACTTTTTAAGCCTGATAAAATACTGCTAAAACCAGGAAAGTTCCACCCATGAGCTTTTAGTTAAAAAGCATGTGCAAACCTTTATGAGCATATCTAAGAATAAGATAGACAATATGTGAACATCTGCACCGGGAAGAGCAGTTCCTCCGCTGGTTCAGTAAGTGCTTCACCTTCCCACACAATCTGTACGACTGTAGAGACTGTGCGTCAGTTTGTGAAACAGAGATAAGGATCGTGGAGGAAAACCAGCACTTTCAAAAGTCTCCCTCCAAGTGGCTGAATTCAGAAACTCAGAAGACCAATGTTTGTCAAACACTTCCAATAAAGAAAACCAAGACAAAACCAAACAAACAAAACCAAAACCAAATCAAAATCAAAACCCAAAACCAAATGAAAACCAAAACAACAAAAAAACCCCAAAACAAACAAAAATCTCCAACCTTCCCCCCAAAAACAAACAAAAAACCCCAGCTGATATTTTTCTTCTGTCATTTTTTTTAATAAATTAATAGAAAAATTCTTAACATCATCTTATTTACTTCAACTTTAATGGCAAATTACTTTCACATTCAACCAAAAAAGGAGGTGGTTTTTTTTCCCTCTCATTTAGCATGCATTTCTCCCCTCTATTTTCATGTGTGGGGGGGTACTTGAACCTCTTTATTTATTGGTTGACTGATTGTGGCTGCGGTGGACTACCTTTGAATGTCTTGCATTGGATATCACTGATTTTACATTCTGGTCAGTTGTGATGGAGAATCAGACAGACAAGTGCAAAGCGGGACTGATGAAAAAGGGTTTCAGTGGTGACCTCTCTTAAGTCTTAAAAAATGTGACCTCCCTCCAAATGATTTCCACAGTCTGCAGGTCAGAGTCTTTGTGATGGTGGCAGGTCAGTCTCCATCCAGGCTTTCATGATGATCTCGCAATCAGTTCCATCTTCACAGCTGATGCTGCAATCAGATCCATGGTGCCTGCTGAATTTTGATCATTTTTTACTGACAAGTGATTAGGGACCGAAAACCACCAAAAGAAAGCAAATCAGAGGTCATTGAGAATTGCTCCTACTTATGGCAGCATTTCCAAGCCTTTCAAGAGACAGCAGTATGGTACTTAGCTTTCCTTTGCCTCCTTTGCCAGTCTCAGCTTTGAATCAGAGAATGGAAAACAGAAAAAAAATTAGTCACTTAAATCCACCAGCAAACTCTTTCTATTTAGCAGATACTCTCCAAAGGTAACTGTGAGGTAATGTGAACTGATTTATCCCATGATGGCAAGGGCATAACCTAAGATGGATCTTCCTGCCTTTGCCTGGCGTTGCTGTAGCCTGCACAGCCGGTTACTGGGAAGAGCAGAGGTGTGAGAAGTTAATACACCATTAAAAACATTGATTGAGAATTTGACCTCTTGTTCTATTTCTATCCCATCCTTCCACCTCCCAGCTAACCTCGTGCACTTCGTTAGTGAACAACAGCTCATGCACAGATGGAAAATGCTAGCATTTTTGTTAAAACAAGTGGCAGTTCATACCTAGGAGTTCACATACTAGGCTGCCTGAAAACTACCAGTTATTCTCTCATCACTTTTTGACAACTTTCTTCTGATGTGGGAGACTGAGTTTTGGAGTGAACTTAGTCCTCAGACTCTCGACATGTGCACACGTGCTGCCCTACTGATGCATTTTTGTGACAGTGAATGGTCTGGTAATGAATTCACTACACACTCTCTGGAAGAACTTGCCCTAAAATTATTAAAGGAGAGTCTGCTCCATTTCTGAACATAATTTAAAAAAAAAAATTAAAAAAATATAATCTTTCCCTCAAAAAAATTGAATTTCTTGGAAACTAAGCAAGCCATGCAGACAACATGGCATAAAAAGTGATCATGAATAAGTCTACATTTTAATCCATTAAGAAAGATCTTTCATGGAGCATTCATATCTCTGCTTAAGGCAACCATTCTTGTGATAGGTATAGCTATAAAATGCATACATGGTGAAAGCAAAAAGCACATAATTATTTCTAATAATGAATAGATTAATCAGTAATTTCAGCCCTCATATTTGTATATGATCAATGCTGAGACTGAGCAGACATCACCTCCGATTAAATATTGGACGAGTCCTACCAGTGATGAGCTTTGAGGTCTTTGTACTCGGCTGTTTTTAAGGAACTCTGAAAGGTCAGAGGAAAACTGGTCTCTGTATAAATTTGTTAAGCAGGAGGCAATTCCATAGCTTTAACCCAAGCTCTATTAACATTTGAATGCTGTTGTTGCAACCATGTAATTCACAGAATTCACAAATTTCTGTAAAATGAAAGATTTGCTATATTTCTAGAGGGAATATTTCTGTGTGGATCAGCTTAAAACACTGTTTAATATAACACCTGGCCTTTTACTGCAAAATCTTTTGCATCAAAGTACTGCATATTCAGTACATTTGTAATTTTTAATCACTGAGTTTTTCCTGTATTGAAGTTTTCACTCATCTAAAAGCAAAAATGAGCATGGAAGTTACAAAGAGGATTTAGCCAGTATTCTCAGTCTCATTTGGAAAACATCATTCAGAGATTTTTAGGAGAAACTGATATTCTAGAAAGATTTTATTCTGTGATACATTGTTTAATTTCCCTCCCTCTATCTTTCGGTATGAGCCATCTTCCTCTCCTCCACTTCACTTAACCAAATCAGGACAGGTTTCCCCTCTCCAAATGGTGTCTGTCATCTTGGAGTACGTTCACCAACCTCTTGACCTTGCCAATCAATAACTCTTCTGAAATGGTAACTGACCCTAGCTACAAATGACCCAAGCAATCAGGAGAGAAGCAGGTATAAAGAAAGGATATATTGGATGGGAAAAGCTGACATTACAAGTTAAACGGCGATGTAACCTCACGCGTATATAATACAGATATTTACACTTGACCTAGTCATCCCAGGTTCTTTTTATAAAACAATAGACAGAAATATGCCCTTTCCGGGTGCAATTCAGCCAAACTGTTTTGCACATCAACTTTAAAACAGGATGCATTGCATCTCATTGCACGTAAGCTGTGACAATTAGATCTCTCTGACCAAAAAGGGAATTTAATTCCAGCTCATATGTTGAATTCAGTATTTAATAGGATGAATGTGACTGGGAAGAGGAAAGGACTGATGGGCAGAAAGCAATTTACAGTGGTGTAGGGTGAAATTATAGTCTGTATAGGGCTGCTTCATAAAGGACTCCTATTGCTCTATGGTAAATAAAATGGGAAATTTAGCAAAGACAGGAGAAAGAGTGAAATGCTGTGAGTTGGTTTACCTCACTGCTTTAACCTGTGTCACTTCAGTCAAATTAATCTCCTGTAGGGACTGGCTGTAGCCAGTTCCTGTGACACAGATAGACCAGGAAGGTCTCTGTGCAGAAGAACTCCAGTACTCCAGTACTCCAGAAGAGCTGTGTTGACCTACACCAAAAACAAGATCCTTGTTGCTCTATCACTCATACCAGTTCCATGGAAATAACCCTGACTTGCTTGAATAATGAAAGAAGAATCAAAACATTGATTTATCAGGGGGAGCGAGTGCTGAAATGGTGAGTCCATCAGTGCCTAGAGTCAGCACAAGCCCTGAGAGATATCTTTCATATAGCTTGTAAGCCATACCCAAAAAGAGATGGCAGGAGACAAGGTGAACAAAGTGCTAACTAATTCTGGGCAGAATGGATAAATTTCTATCAGAAACTAAGACCTGGTCCACCATAGCATTTGGATTTCCATTCAAAAGCAGTTGTAGATTCTCTGATGTAAATCAACGTAACTTCCTCCTCTTTCTTTCCCCCACAGTACAGAAGGTAATTTCTTACTTCATGGCTAATTTACTGGAGCTCTTTACTATTCTGCTTTGCTATGATAAATTACCTCCTTAAATCTTTTCTTCTCTTTACATCATCAGTTGCCCATTCTCAAAACACAGTATTGTATCTTTCTAGGTGCCAGTGTTTAACAGAGCTGTGTGCAATACTCTGTGTTACTCCTGATAATCTAAGTGTGGCAGTTGTTTTAACTATTACCATCTAGCAGCAGAATGCATATATATATATATGTACATGTGTGTATATATACACATATATAAAATATGTTACTGGGTGTTAGAATGCCCAGCAGAAATGCAGCTTCTTGAGTCCTTTGTGGGGGGGGTGGGGGGGAAAGAAAGCAAACTCTGCTGCTTTTTCAAAGCACATGCAAATGCAAAATTTCTGCATTTCTCTCCCGATTTCAAATGCTACTCCCATCTAAAATCAGTGCCTAAGTGGGGTGTAATCTGTCTGACGCTCTGTAAATAAACAGAGCACCTCTATTTTGTCTTTCTGTGCTACCAGGTTATTCAGTTCAGCTCTGCCATGGCCTGCCTTTTAATTTCCAAAGAAACAAGGTCAACAAAGCTGGCAGCTGGTAGTTAAGTCAGTATAATAAGATTTTGATTGCTTTTCTAGAGCAGGGAGTATACAGGGAGACAAATACATTATACTTTTGAGTGAAAGCACAAGACCTATTTCAAGGTCTTCTTTAAATGTATTTATCTTTAAAAAATAGGAATACCAAATAATGATTAAGTAAATAATGAGGCCTTAACTTTGCACACTGAGCTGGAATAAACAAGCAGCCAGGAAGGTGGGTTACTGAGAAGTAGGGACCTTTTTCTCTTTTTTTAATAGGCAGTTTGGCTATCATATTTATTCTGGAACAAAATATTTGAAAATAATGCCTTGCTTTGTAACTGCAATTAAAGTAAAAATATCTTATTCTGCAGGAGGGATGGGGAAGATGTCCCCTCTCCCTAGATCTGACTCAATAGTTGTAACAATCATTGTACCCCAGGAGTTATTACAGGAGGAAATATTGTTCAGTAATTTTATTACTGATAGAGGTGAATGCACTGGATGCACACTCAACAAATTTATAGATTATATTAAATTACGGGGAAGACTGACTCACCAAACAGGGTTTCAATCATGAAAGACCTTGACAAAAATTGGGCCAATGAAAACTTTCTGAGGTTCAAAAAGGAGACATACACAGCTGTATGCCTGAGTGTGACAACCACAGTGTGGTGTAACCACAGTAAGCAGCTCAGCCCCACACATCTGCTCACTCACTCCCCTCCAGTGGGACTGGGAAAAGAATTGGACTGGTGAAAGTATGAAAACTCATGGGTTGAGATGAAGACAGTTTAATAGGTAAAGCAAAAGCTGTACTTGCAAGCAAAGCAAAATAAGAAATTCACTCACTACTTCCTATCTGCAGGTAGATGTTCAGCCATGTACAGGAAAGCAGGGCTCCATCATGTGACTTCATTCACGGTGACTTGGGAAGACAAATGCTATAACACTGAACATCCCCCTTTCTCCTTCTTTCCTGCAGCTTTATGTGCTAAGCATGATGTCATATGGTGCAGAATATCCTTTTAGTCAGTTGGGGTCAGCAGTCCCAGCTGTGTCTCCTTCTTCTGCACTCCCAACCTACTCACTGGTGAGGTGGTGTGAGAAGCAGAAAAGGCCTTGATGCTGTGTAAGCACTGCTTAGCAATAACTAAAACACTTCATGACAAATCCAAAATAAAGTACCATAAAAGCTGCTATGAAGAAAATTAACTCTATTCCAGTGTCCTGGTTTCAGCTAAATAGAATTAATTTTCTATTTAGTGATTTTACTTTTTAGCTCAGTTTCTTCTAAGTAGCTGAACTTGCTGAAACTAGCAGCATGTTCTTCCAGACAGCGTGTACTGCTACATCACAAGGCCTCTGTCTCACCATGGGTGCCGTATCTGCACCTACGGAGAGGAGCGGACCCAAAACTGACCAACAAGGTATTCCATCCCACATACGTCATACTCAGTATAAAGCCAAGGGATCACGAGGGTCTTGACCCTTTCATCTTGGACCCTTCCTTCCATTTCGACCCCTTCAATGGCCGAAGTCTGAGCAGAACCCTGCTGGTTTGTCTGCCTCTGAGACTGATTCGTGTATTCCTGCATCCTGCTCCCATCTGCTGCTGAGTTCGAACTGGGCCTTTTCCTGTGCCCTGCTCTGCAGAGCCTCTGGTGACATAATCATCATTGGGAGGGTAGGGAGAGGAATTTATATTGGTTTTGTATATATATT
>NW_010164768.1:0-480 GCF_000695765.1 Mesitornis unicolor | reverse complement strand
CTGGCTAGTGTTTCTGAGGACTGTGCAGTCGTCTCCACTGCAAGTGATCCTCTCTGTTGCGGGATATCAGGAGGTGAGGACAGGACGAGCAGGTCACACCTCAGTAGGTTCCATCTCAGCCACAGCATAACGTGCTCCTGGCCAGCTACAGGAGGTTTGGTGATAAGGATGTTTGGTGATATTAAGGGAGTTTTCTCTTCTCTCTTTGGCAGAGTTTGGCAGAGATATGAGAAATGGAGGGAAGGAGTTAATCTTTGTGCAGTCAGACCATGCCTCCTCACGCTATTTTCTCTCCTACTCCTATGTTGTTGCTCTACTGTAGTGCTTGGTGTGTGCTACTGAGAAGGAGCAACTCCCTCATTGCACCCTGCTCAGGCGCAAACACTACCTTCTCCAAAAATCAGACGATTTACCTTTAAAAAAAATAAATCACAAAAGGGCCTGTTCAGTGTATGCTCAGGAGTCTGTGATAGTGCCTCT
>NW_010164767.1:0-1228 GCF_000695765.1 Mesitornis unicolor | reverse complement strand
TCTTGCCCTGTTTTGACCAGGAAAATTGTCATTGATTTCATTTTAACCACTGGACCAAAAAAGCAACATAAATATCACCTGAAGCAGAATGGGGCTGTTTCATACAAAAATCCTTGTTGTCAGTTAGACTTGTGGTATTGGTTTCTCAAGTGGTTTAAAGCTGAGGCTGCTCTGCAGATTCCCTGACGAGTTTCCTTGTCAGTGTCACTATTCTTTATTACTTTGAAGGCAGATTAGACAAAATCCAGCACATCTGTTATCATTTTGATAGTTTAAGATTAATGGCTGTGATAATAGCCTGTGGTGCAAGCAGCAAGACATTTTGGCGAGTTTGGTATCTTCCATAAATCCACATATGGCTGTTTTTTTGACATAATGAATGCAAATGCTGAACACAGCTAGGATGAAGTTATGGTGGCCTTGGAGGCCCGTCCATTCTCAGCTTTCAGCTGGAACAGCACCATTTGCAGAAGCGCTGATGTGACTCTAGACTCTACAAAAGGTGAAGAGGAACAAAAAGGAAAGAAAGATTTTGTTGCATTTGAATTCTCTCTAACCTTTCCTTGGACAGAAGAAAGGGCTCGACCACATCTCTGCCTTATCATGAGAGCTCATTTCTGTGAGCTCCATGACACGGTAGGTAAGCGGCATTCTCCAAAGCTAGAGCAGTGTAACAGATGGGTGTAAGGGGTGTAAGGGCAGCAGACCATGAATAGCAGGACTCAGCTGGAGATCACTAGGTGAAGACCAGGTGCCTCTCCAAGTTTCCAGAGGATAGAGCTGTATGTCCTTTGGTGAGGGAAGGAGAAAAGTGGTCTGGAGAAAGGTTTCATTTACAGCTCTGACCAGGTAGCACCTTACCAGTCTGAGATCCATGTTTGGTCAAGCATGAAAATCAACTGCATGTCTTTGTCCTGCACAAATAAGTCAGGAAGATTCAGGCCAGCCAGAGCAGTTTGGTCAGGTTGCATTTTAATCCAGTTTTAAAGCAATGCTTCATGGAATTTACAGAGAAGGCAGAGTTACTGAATGCCTTACCAGGTAGCACCTTACCAGTCTGAGATCCATGTTTGGTCAAGCATGAAAATCAACTGCATGTCTTTGTCCTGCACAAATAAGTCAGGAAGATTCAGGCCAGCCAGAGCAGTTTGGTCAGGTTGCATTTTAATCCAGTTTTAAAGCAATGCTTCATGGAATTTACAGAGAAGGCAGAGTTACTGAATGCCTT
>NW_010164766.1:0-433 GCF_000695765.1 Mesitornis unicolor | reverse complement strand
AAGGCTTTCCAAAGTCGTTTCAAGAGCAGTGAGATACAAGGAGATGGGATGACCCTCTTGTTACAGCGTGCCTTTCTCAACGACTCTGGCACCTATTACTGTGCTGAGAGTGATGCACAGTGACTGGGCTGCTGAGGGAGCAGAGCGCAAACCTCCACCTGCACAAAAGAAACCTGGTTTCCTCCTCATCAATGCTGCATAAGGCAGGATTAATCTTTTCTACTCATTATGTCCTGCCCTGGTTTTGCTGGGACTGAATTATAGAATCCCTTATAGTGCTTCACCCAGAGCTGGATTTCTGAGTATACTGCAGCCTTTGCTTTAACTGAACACATTATATCTTATGTCTGGATAGAATTATATTCCCTATGAGTCTGCAAACGTTAATGTTTTCCTTCCACCAGCAGATATTTTTCAAGGTTTTGCCTGCACC
>NW_010164765.1:0-6158 GCF_000695765.1 Mesitornis unicolor | reverse complement strand
TGCTGTTGGTATTATATTAGTTATAAAACCTCTTCTGTACCTGTAGCTTTTTAATTTACCACCGGCAATCCAAAAGAACCTGTAAATGTTGCTGTAAATAAATGATTACTGTTTGTTTTCCGATTTGCATCTGTCGCATATTCGGTGCCGGCCTCACAAGACCGGATTTATTCTCCCCATTTTCCGCAACATTTATTAGGCCCTGACCAACCCCATTTAAGAAGTTAGCCCAGTTTTGAGCAGCAAGTTGGACAAGGTGATCTCCAGAGGCTCCTTACAAACAAAACTGTCCTAAGATTTTCTGGTTTTATGAAATACCAGCCTAGCTACAGACCCGTTTTTCTAGGACAAAAGGTTATATCAAAATTCAATAGTTTTTTCTATGATATATTGGTTTCAGTTGAATGACAGTGGTGCCTTCTCTATAAAAATTCATATGCAAATTTTCATTTTGTGAAGCTTTTAATTCTTCTGGGAGAGAGCTGCTATTCTAAAGCTGTAGGTCAAAAAGTTCTGCTCCTGAGGCATTTCTCATCTGGTCAGCTGTTGCAATATTCAAAGAAATGTAATCACTTTCAGTGCATTATTTTATTATTCACACTGCTTTCACTCAGAGTGTACCTCTATAAATAAACAGAAGAAGCCAAGGTCTGGTAGAGGCAACCAAAAGATATGATGAAAACAAGAAACAGTCAATAAATTCATAAAAAAAGAACACTGAAAGAGCAAGCTGTTGCAATCCACTTATTCATAATGGGAAGAGGAAAATAACATCTGGTAAGTGTAGAGCATATCTAATTAAAGACTTTCAATAGTTCAGTTGGCAGCTGAAGTGAGCCCTGATATCATAAGGACCAAGAGAAAGTGCAGCAGTATAAATGGATTTTGCATGTAATTATCTCAGAGGGCTAAAATAACACTCCCATTACTTCAGAGAAGATCTCAAAGTCACTCATTTTTGCGCTTTCCAGTTTGGCATCTCTGTGCTTCATAGGGGTCAGTCCTAAATTTATTTCATCTGAAATCTCTAGTAAATCAGACTAAATGTCTGAGGTTGTAGTCAGAGTAGTGGCATAAAAAATGCACAAGGGTCTGGACTGTACCAAATTGTCAAGCCAAAGAACTTTTCCATTGAGTAAAGGTAAAAGTAAAAGCCTTTAGTGACTCGTAATTAAACTATTTTAGAAGCATAAAGTTACCTTTACATCTTCTTGGTGGAAGACATTTCTGGAGGCTTTTCACATTTCCCCAAAATATAAAACATCTTGAGCTTGTTCTTCTATCTGCTATTTGCATGGTTCTCTTTTACTAGAGCTGCATATATTTGGGTTTCTCAGGATACTGTCTTCTTGCTCTGGCCAGAAATTTTATCTATGCACATATTTAGGATATTATTCCTATGTTTTGGAGAGTCAGTTGGAGCAAGTAAAGTGGCTCTAACTTGCCTGTTGGATACCTTACAGTCCTGCATCCAGTCACTGCATGGACTCGTGTCAGCTTGGCAAAGCACTCACAGCAGGTTCAGTGCTTTACAAAAATGTGCATGATACAGAACATTTACAGAACATGTAGAGTTCTTTCTGGAAGAGCTCAGAAAGAAAAAAAAATACATTGCAGCTTCACTTAGCTAACAGTTTTCTACTTACCTTTTTATGAGGTAATATAGCAAGTCATATGACTACCAAGGGGTGGGAAATGTACTTTGCACTGATCAAACAGTGTAATAATGAAAAGCATGAAAAATACAATAGAACTTAAAGAACTAGTTAGTAGCAATAAAATGATTGGGAAGGGTCTGAAGAGAAAGCTGAATCAAAGTTGTTTACAAAATTAAGTCTTGATCTCTTACATCAAATCATTGCACCGAAGTTTAAGTGCAACAGAAGCTCTGTCAAAGGAGAATGAGACAGACTAACAGTATATGATATAATTTAAAAATCTCTGGCTTTCTGATCCATGAGAAGTTCCATCAGTAATTATGAAAAATTTTAGCAAGAGTGTTAAAATCTACTTTCAGGCCTATTCAACTGACATTGCACAAACAAGTCACAAACCAATTGTTAATGGCAATACTATTAAAATAGCACTTCCCTTTTTAGTTTTAAAGCACTAGCATTCACACAGGTGTGTGAAAAGGGAATTAATCAATGCTCAGAAATATCTTCTTGGAGTTTGAACTACAAAATGAGTGTGTCAGAATACTGTAAAATTGCACAAGGACTTTGCAATTAGTATATGCTGTTAGGGTTGGACATCTGAATATCGTGAGGCGAGTACAATGGGGAAAAAAACCAGAGGACTCTCAAAGCACTCAGATACTGGTGTCTACAAACACTTCAGCTTAACAGATTGTAAGAGTATGTGTGTGCTTTTTAATTGTCAGTAGATGAATGGGGACATTTTATCTAAACTCCACCAGAATCAAATGAATTCTTTAACAGTATAAAGAAGGATAAATGAATGTTAACTTGTAACTAAAGTCCAGGAAACAAACAAAAAGACAAAGCACAGGTCAATGTCAGAATAAATGAAGCAATATCCTTGATTTAGATTCTTATTGAAAAGACCCACAGTCACATACCATTTTGATTAACAATTCTTCATTCAATGTATATCAGCCACATAGCTAGCTAATTTTATGTATCTATTTTTGCCACTAAGATAAAGTGTTTACAACATCTAACATAAATTAAGCAAATGTTTGCGTATGCCAAGTCTAAGGCAATTTGGACAATTAAAAGCCCAAGTGATATAGGTAAACTATTGTGGGTGGAGGGACAGCATGGAATGAAAAACTTACTGCAATAAGACTAGTCATTCCAAAGGCTAGAGATGTTAATATAATAAAGCAGATCAATGTGATATCCACTTACATATAACAGGAAAGAATTAAAAATCTAAACCTTTACCTCTTTGAATGAAAGAGAATGCCTGGTGTGAAAATACTCGACATTGCAAACACATGGGCAATTTTAAAATTTGGAGAAAGAAACAATAGATGTACTGAGGAGTAAGAGCTATATATAGACTAGAATGAATAGAGGAGGAGATGAGAGAAGTAAAGCAAGTAGCTGCAATATCAGTTGATGTTACTGAACAGAGAGATGACTTTAGGAGAGCAAAGCAGAAAATCTGCATATCTGAAAAAGTCAAGTAAACCTCTTTTAAAAAGAGTAGAAATAATAACTTCCTTAGAGTAAATTGAGGAAAGGCAGTTATCTATAGAGATATCACTGCTAAAATTTCAAGAATGAAGGGAGAAACAAATCACATTGTTCTGTTTTCAATTGTGTCCTACAACACAAACACACTCAAGGATGGATTCTCAAACTAATGCCTTTAGGGAAAGCAAGCTGTGGAAATAGTTCAGAGGAAGCAGTAGAAACTCAGTTTCAATGTATTATTTCTTGCTTCAGAAGACACACATGAGAGGATGACAAGGGCACATCTTATTATTTATATAAATATAGTCAGTGATTATATACATATATAGTCACTCCTCCGTGTGATATTCTTTCTTCCAATTGACTCGGAAGAAGTGAGTCACACACGTGTCAGGTGTGTGACTTTTCTCAAAGGCCATAAACTCTCCTTTTGTTCCTGAGTTCCAGTCAAAGCTCTTCATTCAGCCAGGCAATCTACCTCACCAGCCCATCTTTCGGGATGTAGGGATGGCCTGTTCCTGCGTCTTTAAGACTTCCCTCTTGAAGAGTGCCCAGCCTTCCCAGACCCTTTTACCCTTCAAGACAGCCTCCCAAAGGACTCTGCCAATCAGTTTCCTGAACAGGCGAAATTCTTCCCTAAGGAAGTCCAAGGAGGCAGTTCTGCCAACCCCCCTCCTTACTTTTCCAAGAACTGAAAACTATTATTTCATGATCACTGTGCCCAAGATGATCTCCAGCGTTATCTCTCCTACAAGTTCTCTGTTAACAAGCAGCAGGTGCAGGAGGGCACTCTCTCTAGTTGGCTCCTTCACCAGCTGTATGAGGAAATTATCTTCCCTATACTCCAAGGACCTCTGGGACTGTTCCCTCTCTGCCATATTGTATTCCCAGCACACATCTGGCAAGTTGAAGTCCACCACGAGAACAAGAGATAGCAATCGTGAAATCTCTCTCGGCTGCTTATAGAGTATTTCCTCAACCTCATCCTCCTGACTGGTCAGTCTGTAACAAACTCCCACTGCGATATCTTACTCCTCAATACTGAGAGACTCCTTGCCACAACAGATCCTCCATAAGTGGCTAATAGCTTGCTAAGGTTCACTAAGATTATATCTTAGATCAATTGTGCACATATAACCCTTTAGACATAAACCATTGACCAAGTCTGGGACTGGAGTTGGATCCACCCACACCTAGACTCCTCTGAGTAGTTTATAAAGCAAGGGGGTCCTCTCTGAACCTCGTGACTCAATGGGAGGGTCTCCTCAATGCATCTGACTTACCTGGCCCTCTACGCAGTAAATAATCAAGTGCACCTTGCCATTGAATCTAGATAAACCACTGTCACATTTACTATCAAACTTTGTTAAATTGCTGTTTTATATCAATAAACATATTGCTGCTTCTATCTTACGAGTAAAGTACATCACTCCATCTGCGACAATGCCTAACTAATATATTGAAACACTACAGTGACCTCAAAATTACCTGTAAGGATTTATGTTTTTGTTTCAATTCCATGAATTGTTAATCTACTTTAGTAATAGGTTCTCCAGATTACCTGGAATTAAGTTTTTAAATGTCACATGGACTTCTGTCATATATTTTGGTGTCCGAATTTTCAGCTTTAGTTCCTGTATACTGTAAAGTATATACTGTGTAAACATAACTGCTGTGAGACCCTTTTAAAAATATAATAAAAAATAGATTGGTACAATACTTAATTTAGGCAGTTGTTCTATCACCCAACGACCACTCTCTACCCAAGGAGGAGAACTGGGAAAAGGAAGAGAGACCCGTGGGTTGAAATGGAAACAGATTTAATAAAATAATAATAAAACCTCTAATATTAATACCAATACAAATGTAAAGTACACAAAGATCTACTCAGCTCATATAGTAGTCACAGTCTGTGTGCTTCCAGCAGGGAATGCTAAATAACAAACACTGTGAGCACCACAGCTCCAGCGAACGTGCGATGGTCACAACAAGCAAGGGAGTAGGGCTCAGGAGCAGAACAATGGGAAGAACCTCTGGTGATGACAACCATACCAAACTCCCCAGTTTATTGCAAGCATGACATTTATGGTACGGCATAATTCTGTTGGCCAACTTGGGTCAACTTTTGCTCCTCCTAGCTTCTGCACCTGACTAACTCAAAACTGCTAAAAACCTTGATCACTACAGACACTTGCATACCGCAGCTGGCCAAAAACTAAAACAAAGGGTCTTACCAACTTTGTACCCTTGAAATCAAATGCTGTAGTCTTCTCAAAACTGCAGCTTTCCTGAACAGAAAATCAATTCTATGACTCTATCCCAGTGAAACCAGGATAACTATACTGAAACCTAGAGCAAAAACCTTGTATTTCAAAATCAAAGATGAAGTGCAAGTCATGAATATGTGCATTTTTTTTTCTCTTCTTCCTCACAGTCAATTAGCATACTTCACGTGGCTGTTTTAAGACAGCAGTCAGATGTTCATGAAAGATGTTGTACTTTGCTTGTTTTTTTCTTTTGCTCATATGAGCTTCTTCAGCTGTTGCCCATGGAAACACATGCTGCAAAGCTGACCAGTAGTCTCAATGCATGTGTCAGATCAACAGCTGGGGAGGCAATATCATTTATTAATATATTCACCAGGATTAAAGCTGTTTTAAAATTTAACTACACTAGCTTAAAATTAAGGCTTAGAGTTATAACCATATTTCTAAAAGCAAGTCAAATCTCTGAACATCCTCCTTACACTGACTAGGTAGACAAAGTCCCCAATAGAGGCAAATTTTCTTGAGCTTTGAAAAAGTTTGGCTCAGATGACACTTGAATGACATGATGGCTTATAAGATCACAGAATCACAGAATCGCTCGGTTGGAAAAGACGTCCGAGATCATCACGTCCAACCGCTCCTGTCTACCCCCTAAACCATATCCCTAAGTACCTCATCTACCCGCTTTTTAAATGCATCCAGGGATGGTGACTCTACCACCTCCCTG
>NW_010164764.1:1127-14144 GCF_000695765.1 Mesitornis unicolor | reverse complement strand
TTTTTTTTTTTCAGGATAAAGCTGCAACAGGGCTTAAGCTTTAAGTTGTGGTCGGGGCTGGCCAAGCCCAGCCGGGCAAGGCCGAGGCCGCACCACCCGCACCTGGGGCTGCGCTGGTCAGGGCCGGTGCCAGAGAGAGAGAGCGAGGCATGCCCTGCACACCCCTTAAATACATGAATTCACAGGGGCACAGAAAATACATGAATTCGCAGGAGCGCTGATTGGCTTGGCCCTGGTCAAAGGTGGGTCTGACAAAGGCAAAGGGGGAGCTTTTCAGGTAGCTTCTTAAAGGGCCATCTCCATAGCCCTTCCCTCATTACCAAAGACACAACCAAAAAATCCTCACAGAAAACCCAATACATATAAACATTAGCAGGGTCTTATATATCAAAGAGAACTTGACTGCCGGTAGTGAAGATGACTCACAGACCAATTTAAACATATTTCAAGAGGAGAGTACAGGCTGATAGCAAGCTGCAAGCTTGTGTGTCAGTGTCAATTTACATTATACATTTTTAGGCCACACAGTAAAGTGGATTAAGGAACTTGGCCATCAACAAAGATTCTGGCAAATGCAAAACCTGTCAGCAGTTTCTCTGCCTCAGCTGATCTGAAAAGTATGAAATTGATGATAAATGCTCAATTGTTGTATACAATATTGCATAATAGCAGCACTTAACAGCCAAACTATTTATGGTAGACCTCTGCTTTGAGGCAAGCATAGAGTAGATGAAGCTTTCTGGAAATAGATTTTGATTGTCCATGTGTTTGGGAATTAAATAGTTCCTTTCTTGCTGATTTCCCAATATGCATGAGAAGAGGATCTCTCTAGTATTGTACTGAAATCACAAATGTAGATGTGACTATGTATAGGATTCGCAGTTCATTTCAAGATACTAAGGCACTACTACTGTTTCTCTCATAAGAAAATATAAACACTTAGAATTCATACAACTCTGGCAATCATTGTGGGAAGAACTCTTATCTGAAGCATAGATAATTTTTGAGACCTTATTTTGACTTGGTGTTTTTTTTCTTATTGATGATATTTATCTTCCTGAAATGGTGTATACTTTTCTTTTTCTTTATCAGCTTAGAAATGGTACAAGACAACATCCTTCAGTCTGAAAAAGATAATATTAATGCATTGTTCAGCTGACCATACGTCTGCAATGTGTTCCTTGAGTTAGAGAGCAGAGCTGGAGTTCCACTTTGCATTCTGTTCTTAAGTGCCAAGTGTTAAATGTTTTGTTTACTTTGAACCTTAAATTATCTTGATCCTGAGGATCTAAAGAAAAAATACTTTATTTTTTATAAAATGTGAAGCATTGTAGTTTTAAGAAAAAAATAGCTTGGGTCTAGAACTTTATTTGAAGATTTCAATGAGATTTTGAGTTCTTTTCTTACTAGAATTTTGTTCAGTTGCAGTAGTATCGACAGAGTAAGCTTTTTGATGCTTTTCTATTTGTCAGCATTTCAATCCACTTTTCACAATGGTCTGGCAGATTTTCATTGAAAACACTTTAACCACAGCTGTAGTTTCAGTTCCACTTTATGGAGGCAGGCCTATGTCTTACCCAAAGTTGCAAGAAAACTTCAATATTTTGTCTTGTACTATCAGATAAAGGAGTGTATGTTTATATGTATGGATATACACAGGTAGCCATAATGTTCTTCTTTGTTTCAGGTTCTTTTTCAGGTTATCAAAATACTTAAGGGTTAGTCATCCTGGGCAAGTGTGAAGTCATTCCAGGCCCTTAGGGACCATATCTCTTCCCCGTCTGTCAATGATACTTTGGAAGGGTCTCAATGGTGAGAACAGATTGTTATCTAGTACAACAGCACTAGAGGTATATCTGCTGTTCACAGTAGGAAGTACATCCAGATGGCATGATATGACAGAGAGGTCTATCTTCATCGATTTCTGAAAAATAACTGGTGTGTTTCTCTAATTATTAGAAGTATTATACTAACAGCTAAGGAACTAAGTTGGATTAGGCACAGTGTTACAGAGAATGGTCATTGCCTTTACAAAGTTGTTATTTGTGGAATACTGTAGAGGACATTGTTTTATTGAATTAACAAATGGGTATGGATATCTGCTCTTTTTTCCAGCTGTAAAAGTAATTGAATTTCTTATTTACTAGCTGAGGATGAAAAGGAAGAAAATCCTGGCAGGTAAACTTCAATTATTTTCAGGTTAATAGGGTCTGTAAAAACATGGTTTTTTTCCAAAACATTGTTATTGCTTTCTTTGTTTGAGGAACGCTATTAAAAACAATATACTACTGTACACATAAAGAAAAAATTATTGAAAGATAATGTTTTCAATATTCAAAATACTCAACACTTCGCTTTGAAAATTTTAACTCAGAACAAACCTCATTTACATGAGAAGAGACTTTATAGCCTCACCTTTTAGACCAAATTATTCACTCAATTAAATAGAAGTTCAAATTTTGTTTTTGTGGGTTCAGACTTACAGACTTAGTGAATAAAATGTGATCCAGATCCATTCCCACCTATATTTTCCTGCTGTGCTATTTGCATTCTAATCTATATGAATTCAGGACAAAATTTGTCAGAATTTGTTTTCACTCCACAGGATTAGTGGCCTTCTAACTCTGAACTACCTTAGAAGTAACCTACTAGCTTTGCTGATAACACTGTGCAAAAGACTCTTTTCCCTATTTTTCTACTGCTACCACTTCTTTAATCAGAATGCTGATTTCTTGTAGAAACACTTTTTATTTAATCTTGGTTACTGTAATTACTTGAGTTAAGATATTCCTCATTTTCCTTTTCTTAGCTTATTTTTTTCTTATTGAGTAACAGAAAATATAGTAAATACAAAGTAACCTTCATTGACACAGCAAGCATATCACAAAAATGTGTCTGAAAGATGTTTCTGTATGTCTTGGTTGAAATTTATACGATACCAAGATTTTATTGACCTAGTTCATTGTGTTATCGAAGCAATTTATTGCGGTTTCTCTGTGAGATACAAATTCACACTTGAGTACCAATACTTTCTATGCAACTTCTTATATATACATCAGATAAGAATTGTTGATCTATAGCTTCCAATTTCTCACATCTCTCTGTTACAACACTAAGCCCTAAGTTTTTTTCCCCTCCATTCTTCTCACCACTGTATGTTTGATTTGTTGTCTTGCCTCCTGTCTTTAAAAGGGATTTATATTGATGGGCCATATACCCAAACAGCCTTTTTCATAATATGCCATGATCATTCATTTTTAGGAGTAAATAATATGTCTTTTTACAAAGATTTTTGCTAGATTTCTAGTTAAAATAGTGCCTTTGCCCAATTCATCCTTGGACTCTGATAAGCACTAAAGAGGAAAACGTAGTGAATTTTGGTTTTCTGAGTTGTCTGTTCTATATCGAGCACAGAAATAATCCCCTCTCCAACTTTAATAATACTACCATTGCTGTTTTTCTAGGATGTTAGCATCTCGACTTTCCATCAGTCTTTGAGAAAAGATACTGAATGTTTGGCTTCATTTCCCTTATTGCACAGAAAAAATTGCAGATGTAATGTATTAAACAACAGAACAACATAATTTTACGTTGTGCAATGTCTTTTGTGCTTTGCATCACTTTGTACCAATTGAATTGACAAACAAGGAGTTCCTAAAATTTGCTTTCTTTGATTTAGTGCTGTGTCAAACTGATGCTGAGTTTTACCATATTAGCATTTCAATGCTGATCAAGATCTTGATTCATAAGATAATTGACCTTATGATTCACAAGTCTTCCTCTGCTTCAGGAAACTACCATATGCTAATGTCTGAAAGTTCAATAATTTCTCACTTTTAAACTTTTTATCCTACACTAATAAAATGCTTATAGCCTAACTTTTAGCTGTTCATACATGCAGTACAACTCCTAAATCAGTGATATTATACCTTAAATGCTGAAATTGCTTAGTGGCATCTTAGCAATATATTCACAGAATCACAGGATGTTAGGAGTTGGAAGGGACCTCGAAAGATCATCTAGTCCAACCCCCCTGCCAGAGCAGTATCACTTAAACTAGGTTGCAGAGGTACGCATCCAGGTTGGTTTTGAATGTCTCCAGAGAAGGAGACTCCACAACCTCTCTGGGCAGCCTGGTCCAGTGCTCTGTCACCCTCACAGTGAAAAAAGATTTTTCTTATGTTTACATCGAACTTCCTATGCTCCAGCTGGCACACACTGCCCCTTGTCCTATCATTGGCTGTCACTGAGAAAAGCCTGGCTCCTTCCTCCTGACACTCGCCCTTTACAAATTTAAAAACGTTAATGAGGTCATCTCTCAGTCTCCTCTTCTCCAAGCTAAAGAGACCCAGCTCCCTCAGCCGCTCCTCATAAGGGAGATGCTCCACTCCCTCAATCAACTTTGTGGCTCTGCGCTGGACTCTCTCCAGCAGTTCCCTGTCCTTCTTGAACTGAGAGGTCCTGAACTGAACACAATATTCCAGATGCGGTCTCACCAGGGCAGAGTAGAGGGGAAGGAGAACCTCTCTCGACCTACTAACAACACACCTTCTAATACACCCCAGGATGCCATTTGCCTTCTTGGCCACAAGGCCAAGAAGTAGCTTTATTTTTTAATAAAGTAGCTTTTTTCGAAGTACTTATTTTTTTCAAAGTAGCTTTATTTTTTTAATAGCTCAGTCTTAATTTTTTTCACTTTGGAAAAAATCATATTTTTATATGTAGATATTACATATCTCTTTATGTTGTAGCAAACTCAGATATTTATCCATCCTCATCAGTTACCATTTACTTTTGTATTCAAACAAAACGTATGTGACTCCTCTTCCTTAGACAGTGATGTCCTTTATTTAGTTTTGTAATTACTTTTATTGACCTTGTAATTATAGAAAATGAATGTATTAAGATAGCAATACCTTGATATGTACTTCTCTACTCATGACTGTACCACATTAAGTGAGGTGCAATCCAGTGTGCTGTCCTGTTGCCATTGATGTGAATCGAGACTATTTGTCATAGTTTAAGACACTAGGCATCTAAAACACCACTAAGTATGCTTGCTCACCCTTCCCCTTCCCGGTGGGATGAGAGAGAGGACCAGGAGATTTAAAGTAATAAAACTCATCATTTGAGATAAAGATTATTTAACAATGAAAACAACCCAAACTTAAATAATAATAATACCAACTAAATATAACAAGAATAGAAACAATGATAATAAAGCAGTAACAGTTATAGTCAGCTCACAAACGGCAGCCATTGGCTGTATGCCAATGACAATGCAGCAAGGGAGGGGTAAGCCTCAGGAACCGAGATGGGCTGCCATCATGAAGGGGAGGGAGGGGATTGAAGGGAATGTGAAGGGTTGCAAGGGTTGAAAGGGTCGAAGCAGTTGAAGAGATTGTCCCCTGCAAGCTCCCTAATTTATAGTGTGTGACACATTTATGGAATAGTATACATCTTTATTGGTCAGCTTGTACCATACCTGGATCATTTGTCCTGGATCACCTATCCCAGAGAGTCCCAGGCTATCACTTACCCCACCTTTTCTCTTGTACAGAGAGAAGAAAAAAAACCTAAAGGAAACTGTAACCACAGGTGCAGGCAGAAACTTGAAAAATGTACATGACTGCCAGCAAGAGCACAAAAATTAAAAAACTTACCAGCTTCATGAAGAAAAAACCTCCATCCTGGCCAAATCCACAATACCAGCTTGTGTTCATTAAAGCTCAAACACTACTTTCTCAAAAATCCAGCTTGGGCTGAAGCACCAAAAGGGACTCCATGATTCAGTCCCAGCAAAATCAGAACACTCTTGTTTAGCCATACTGTAAACACAATTTACAAGGGATTTTTCTGGAAGCTTGGGCAGAATTATCTTCCTTAAGAAGAAAAGCATGACAACACCTTTGTAGGCAACATGGAGATGTAGAGATGATTACATACTTATTAATAAATCCTTAACGAAGCTATATTAAATAAAAACCCACCATATACTATTCTCCCCTTGGGAAGAAGAATGAGAAAGTTACTCACATTGTTTAGTAAAGTATTCAAATGTATTCAAATATTAAAGCAAGGACAGTTAATATGTGCATAAAAAAGGAAGAAGAATATGCACATTCAAATATAGTTCTATGCTTCTACTTCAAATACCTAAATGAACTAAATCTAATATGTATTTGATGTATTTTATAATTCTAGGCATTATGTTTTAAGTCCCTCCCTCCTCAATATTCAGTTCACGGATGTATATAAAAGTTAAAATTTTCACTGCCAGGCAGAGGTAGTGTTTTCAAAGTTCATAATTCTAAAACTGTTCTTTGAAGAGACTAACACTAAAGTTTAAGGTGCTTTTCAGTGTGAAAACCCCAGGTGCAGCCCATCTGAAGAACATAAAGGAAATTGTGTGAAATGTGCTGTAGTGTAGATACAGAGAGCAACATTAGGAATATTTCTATGTTGATCTTTCAGATGTTTAGGACTTTTTTCTTTACCCAATGATGTAGCACTATATTCTTTAATATCCTTTTATAGTAAAGTATTTGTTCAGTTTTTCCTAATTGTGGCAGATTTGATCATTGGAGGTTTGAGCTTTATTCACCATTTTTCTTTCATCCTGCATACTTCTAAGAAATTAATTTCTGTCATTTTGTGGTAAGAGCATTGCTGAGTCAGCATGGCAATAAGTTGTGAAGAATGTCTTTGCAAATGGGTTATTCTAGCACATCTCACCAGTACTTATATACTTGACTGGCTACAGTCAAACACTCTTCCTTAGTCGTGAAATCCTCATTCCCACCTTTTATGTAATTCTAGCCCAAGCTACTTCTAACTCTTAACTTGGAGTAATTTTCTTGAAGCAATGACATAAGAACAGCAATGACTCACTCTCTGATATGCCTATACAATGGCAATAGAGAATGAAATGTCCAAGGACAGAAACAGTACAGTGTAGAGATTTTATTTGTGAAACAGATATAAACACCTAATTCTAAAAAAACTCAGCAATTGGCTAAACTGAAGATACTGATTTCTCACAGAATATATTCCGTTGTTGTCCAAGTGCTTTGTTTCAGAAGTTCTTTGAGGTGCAAAGGATTTCCAGTCTTTCATTCAGAGATGCAGTAAAAAGTATCCAAGTCCCAGAAAAAAATTACATCTGTCGTATCTGGATTTCCATCCTAGCCTTTGTTTACCTCAGCATTTTTTTTAAGTTCCACAATGCCACACCAAAAATGTTCCTTCCCAGGTCAGTGCCCTAACTATAGAAGTATCATGTATTTTGCCTGTTTTTTCTACACCAGTGACTTGAGTTCTATTCTATCATGGTCCAGCTTCAATTGGATAGGCATGTGATACCATTATCTAAACTGTTCTGCAACTTAGATATTTTTGGGAAAATTATGGATGATGCTTTGAAGTACTCTGAGAAAAATATCAAGTCAAGATCTCCCATTTGTCTGACGGAGACCCAAATCATCTTGATGCTCCATGATTCACATATATTTACATTTTCTCTTAAAAAACAATCTGTGAAGGAGTTTGTGATCTGAGTCACAAATTTAGGAAAAAATCCTAATATCTAGACAGGAAGAAAAACTGGGATAGACCACTTGTGCTTAACATTTCCTCCCATCTATGCTTTCCCTGTTTCTTCGTATTGGTCAGTTCCTCCCATTTTTTCGCGTTCTCTCAGCTGTTTCTGTATTGTACTTGCCACTTTCTGTTGATTATATAAAACATTTGGACATGTCAGTTGAGGGAACAAAGCCCTTCTCTTTGAGTCAAGTACCAATATTTAAATAACTTTATTTAATGCATAGTACATCTTTTGAAAGTACATATTAAAAATAGACATTAATAGATTTTGTCCTTCCTACACCATGACAGCAACAGTTACTGTCCAAAGAAGTCCAAAATACTATTAGTAATTATATGTAAGCCTTAAATTGACTGAGTATTGCTAACTCAAGCTGTAAGTGAAACTGTTGTGTAACATATGACTCATATTTATGAGTAACAAGGCTAATAATGCAAAATAACCACAGAAAGTACAAAGCTTGGTCTGGGACATCCATTCTGTAATAATAAAAGGGGTGAGAATGAGAAAGGAGAGTTTATGAGCTTTTTTTTCTGTATGCTAATAGAATTTCAACTTTTAACAACTTGTTTTTTAAGTAATATTAAACATTTGTTTGTTTTGATTTGTAATTAGTTACTAAGTAAGCTGCAGGAATATTTATAAGATGTGAAGGATGAATATTTGAATTACTACAACTCTTGCAGTTTAGAAGTTTGTTAAAGAAATTGTAGTTAAAGATATAAGCTGTTCTGAGACATTCACTGCAGTGGCCTGGAATCAGCTGTATCTCTGGAAATAAACAAGTCTTTACAATATAAAGTTTACTACCTTGTGTGATAGCCTTTCTCCTCTTAAATTCAATGTAGTAGGAGAACAAAGTGTCATTGGATGGTTTTAGATGCTTTAAATGTAATTACAAATCATTACTCGCTTTGGAATAATGCCAGGCATGTAAAGTTTTATGAAAATAGGGAAACACAAAATGGTTATTGATACAAATGTTGCTTATGGCTGTTGTTAACAACCATATAATTGCTTCCAATTCCTACAAGAATAAAATGGAAGAGGAACTTAAATAGCAGTGGATGGTAAATAATGACCATAATGACATTGCACTTTAGTAACATTTTAAATTATGGATATTATGATGCAGTTCTATCTCTGAGGTTCACAACCTCGAAATACTACACAATACAGCTCCCCGTCAACTTATTTTTCTTAGTTTGTTGTAAAATAATATGAGTAAATGGGAAACAAACTGAAATCCAAAGGGTTACAAATACCAGCACTAGAAGCAGAACTCTTTGAACTCTATTGTCATTTCATGAAATGTAAACAATACTCAAGAGATTTAATTTACATAGCAGTGACAACTAATATTTCTTTTATTTGTTACACCAAAGTAAAGTAAAACTTAGGTGTGAAAACTTCCAAAAGCAAGAACAGTATATCATGCACTGGTTTGAGGTACACAGAGAAGAACATATTTCATCAGATTGAGAAATTTAAGAAATAATTATATGAATAAAGCCATGTTTTCGATATGACTTATGAAAAGTTATACATTACTGTGCTAAGTGGATAGGATCTGTTGTAGCCTTTGTATAATCCAATGTCACATCGCTTAGACTAAGGTTTCACTTTGTAACAAAATCTGCATGTGATTAATGTGTACACAGAGCAGTTCCAGTCACAGTACACAAAATAACTTCAGCATAGAAAGACTGAAGCAAATGTGAAAATGAGTCAGATATAATATTGAACATAGCTCCAAATACAGACTCCTTTCTGTAACTTGAAATAGAATGAAACAGATGATTTTTTTATGTTGGTGTTCCTTTGATCAAGATGCTATGACATTGCTGGTAAATCTTAACTCTGAATGTGTAAGGTTGAAGGCTACAGCTCTATAATATCCATTAAGCACTAGTACGTTCCATTGTTATGATATAATGATTAATAATTACAACTGGGCCATGCTCCCAAGCTTTATAAATCACTAAGATTGCTGTGAGTTAGAATTCCTTATATAGACAATTTTATATACTTTTTAGGACAGCTATATGGCTGGCATCAGATCTCCATCACATAGGATAAAACTATTAAAACATACTTGAGCACAGTTTGAATGGAGCTTGTTTATCTTGGACTTCCTGTTCCAGAGGGAGATTTTCACTGAGAAACAAATGCTTGCATAGTCTCCAGAGGGGTTCTTCATTTTTCCACTATTTTTATTGTCTCAGTGGCCTGTCAGAAACTGGAGGCTGAGAAAGGAAGCAAAATTTTCAGGAACATAAGAGAAATTAAATGCTTCATAAATTCCTAGGAGACTGGTGTCAGAAAATGCTCATGATTTTCTGAAGTTATTGTATAAATGTGTTTTGGAAAGGAATGTCTTTTCCATTCCTCTTACACATTTTAATACACTGAATTATTTTGACAATCAAAAAAAAATCTTATTTTTTTGTATGAATCAGACCTATTAAAATATGACTACAAACTGAGCAAAATCTACTGCATTATAAAGTGAGATATGTGAAAAAATGGGAACAATGGTATGAAGTATGGAAATGTAGACATCTTTTAGTTGAGATATGAGATGTAAGACTTTAATAGATTGAAGCTGAAAGGAGAAAAACAAGAACAGTACTACACACCAATTCAGGAAGAGCTGCATACAGGGAGAAGATGAATACAGCACTGTTTATTATGGATCTGTATTCCCTCACAAAAATTTTTGTTTTGGCTTGGCTTGAAAAGATTATTCATTCTTTTAGTGAGCTTCTAGAGATGACTACTTGAAACCAGTTCATAAATGGCACTCCGTTATACTTTACACATGTTCCTTCTAGATGTGTCTCTTAGGGCATCAATTCCTCAGCCAAAAGTTTCTTCTTTAAATATGGTTCCTACCTTAATTACTGCTCAAATAATAAAATGATCAATCATACAAGACAATTCATACCTGATTTTAAAGAAATACATCATTTTACTCATAAAGCCCTTAAGTCCACATATGGTGCTTTCAGTGATACTACTGTACGCATTCTTTAGTGCACTTTATGATTTTTGTTACAGTAATTATTGTGACCTTTTAAATATATCTCTGTGGAGGGCTTTTGTGTGTATTTGATGGTTGAGTGAAAGGTAGCTTAATGGATAATAAGTGAACAGAAAATCATGTTATAGTTCATTAGCTGTCATAATATTTAAGTATGGAAGAGATTGTTTAAATGCTTATATTAGAAAAGTGGGCTTCAGGAATAGAAGGAGAGTTCTGGCATTGTTTTCAGTGAGAATAGGGTAGGTTTGAAGGCTTTTGACAGGAGGTGTCAGGACATTATGGAGACTACTGCAGTAAGTAGAGTGCATGTAGTCACCTAAGGCTAAGGGTTTGCTAGTCTAGGAACGGTCTTTCCTATGACAGTCAGTGTAACAATTCTAGACTTAATTTACTAGTGTGGATATAGCCTCTGAGAATCAGATATTTAATATACAAAATTTTATATAAGGAATTTCACAGATTCACAGACCATTTAGAGCTAACTGAAGGGTCCTAGACAGTCTGTTGTTAAAGGACTATTTCACGGGTTTCTGTGGTACCTTAGTACAACTGGAGAACTTTATATCAAGACAAAATAGTATGTTTGAGCCTACTGAGTCAGAACAATATTCCTTTTTCTTCTACTCCTGCCTTAAAACAGTGGCACTGCTGATGGCAAACTCCATAAACCTGACTTAGCACACCTATATATTACGTACTTGCACTGAAGAGGTATAAGTGATAGTAATATGCAGTAAGTGCTGGCAAAGGTGCAGCATACTAAATGCCATTTTATTTAACTACGGAACTAAGCCTGAAATCAATTAAAACTCAATTATAATAGCAATTGGGAAACAAATACATTTTGTACCCTGCTGCACTGCTTCTTAAACACATTAAATTCTTTACTGATTTACAGTTAACTCTAAACTTACTCTTTCTTGATCAAGGTGATTGAAATATGGTCCCAGATAAAGGGCAGACTATAGAAAAGGAAAAACTATGAAGAGTGGCAGATGTGTCTCCTGTTTATTCTTCATTTCAGAGATCAAAGTCATGTAATGTACTTTTGTTGAAGTTCCTTTACTTTTTCTTCATCAATTCACATGCTTATGCTCTTCATATCCATCAGCTGTCATACTAAGCATCATCAAGAAAGAAGGATTGTGTGTGCTATGGGTTTTGTGTATGTGATTGTACTTGTGCACACACATTTGTCTTCTGAGAGAATAGAAATACATTAGACAACTCCTATTAGGATGACAAAATTATTTAAAAAAAAAAAAGTGGAAAAGCCAGTCTGGAATGTAGTACAAATGATAGTTGATTTTCCTTTCTCTTTATTTAAACAAAAAATAATCTATTACAAGATCCTAGACTGGAGATGTTATTCTCTCCAATACTTTTAATAGGCATTGCAAATCAGGAAGCTGGGAGAAAAGAATGGAAGTGCAAAAGAAAGTGTTAAAAGGCTGGCTTCCTAGTTCTAGCCCTAGTTACAAACATCCAGCAATACTTATCCATTCTAGAATAAAGCAGTTCACACTGGGCAGGAGACCACATCCGAGCCTTGAAGACTGTGAAAATGAAGTCACATTTCTGACAGTAATATAGAATACTATATCCACTAGCTCAGATATTACTGAAATTTTAATTATGGTAACATGACACTAGGCGAGGGATAAACACCTGAGGACTTTCTCAGCATCCTAGGTAAATTTTAAAGACTGAATTACACACTGTTGCACAAACTTAGCTGATGTATTCAAGTAGATAATTTAGTCCAGTTGTGTCTAATCAAACTTAGTTTATCCCATAGATTCTAAAGATTTCTGACATTTTTACAAACTACCTGGGCTGACAGATAACCAGGTAACTACTGATATACTATGGTATTCTGTACACCAACATATATATGAATAGGAGAAAAAAACCTGCTGCGCAACAACAGCCTGGAGTGAGAAATGAGGCTGTGTGAGAGAAACAACTATGCAGACACCAAGGTCAGTGAAGAATAAGAAGGGGGAAGGGGTGCTCCAGATACTGGAGCAGATTCCCCTGCAGTCCAGGGTGAGGAAGGCTGTCCCTCTGCAGCCCATAATGGTTAACAGTGAAGCAGAAATCTACCTGCAGCCCATGGAGGACCCCATGCAGGAGCAGGTGGATGTGCCTGAAGGAGGCTGTGATCTTGTGGGGAGCCCACGTTGAAGCAGGCTCCTTCCTGACCCTGTGCAGACAAGCCTATGCTGGAGCAGATCTTCTGGCAGGACTTGTGACTCTGTGGGGGACTCATCCTGAAGAAGTTTGTGAACTGCAGCCCATGGGATGGATCCATGTTGGAGAAATTCATGGAGGACCATCTCTTGTGTGAAGAACCCCCACACAGGAG
>NW_010164764.1:0-1096 GCF_000695765.1 Mesitornis unicolor | reverse complement strand
AAAGAGTGTAAAGAGGAAGGAGCAGCAAAGGCAACATGTGATGAACTGACCACAACTCCCATTTCCAGTTCTCCAGCACTACTTGGCAGAAGGAGGCAGAGGAGCAGAAAGTGAAGCTGAGCCTGGGAAGAAAGAAAGGGTAAGGGAAAGATGTCGTAAGATTTTTTTTTAAATTTCTCATTACCCTACTCTGACTTTTTATTGGTAATAAATTAAGTTAATTTCCCTGAGGCTATTCTGTTTTGCCCTTAGTTGCCCTGTCTCGTACTTAGTGAGTGATCTCTCTGTCCTTATCTCAACCCACAATCCTTTTGTTGTATTTTCTCTCCCCTGTCCAGTTGAGGAAAGGAAGTAATAGGAGTGGTTTGGTGGACATTTAGTGGCCAGCCAACATCAACCCACTACAAATTGCCTGTGAAGTAATGACTACAATTATCCTCATCACTCTGAATGTAAGTATCATAAACTGTTTGGTATGGCAAGTCAGTGACAGTGAAGCACTCACAATTTTCAGTTACCTGCTTTCACAGAATCACAGAATGTTAGGAGTTGGAAGGGACCTCGAAAGATCATCCAGTCCAACCCCTCAGGCAGAGCAGTATCACCTAAACTAGGTTGCAGAGGAACATGTCCAGGCAGGTTTTGAATGTCTTCAGAGAAGGAGAGTCCACAACCTCTCTGGGCAGCCTGTTCTAGTGCTCTGTCATCCTCACAGTAAAAAGGTTTTTCCTCATATTCAGATTGAACCTCCTATGCTCCAGCTTGCTCCCATTGCCTCTTGTCCTGTCATTGGACATCAGAGAAAACAGCCTGGCTTCTTCCTCCTGACACTCGCCCTTTACAAATTGATAACCATGAATGAGGTCTCCTGTCAGGATCCTCTGCTCCAAGCTAAAGAGACCCAGCTCCATAAGGGAGATGCTCCACTCCCTCAATCATCTTTGTGACTCTGCGCTGGACTCTTTCAAGCAATTCCCTGTCCTTCTTGAACTGATGGGCCCAGAACTGAACACAATATTCCAAATGTGGTCTCACCAGGGCAGAGTAGAGGGGAAGAAGAACTCTTCTCGACCTACTCACCACACCTCTTCTGATA
>NW_010164763.1:0-15538 GCF_000695765.1 Mesitornis unicolor | reverse complement strand
GGCACTCAACCCTGTTGTCACTATCACTAATGTCTATGTAGTCATAGCACTCCTTAACATACATGGCCACCCCACCACTTTTCCTTCCTTGCGTATCCCTTCTGAAAAGCTTATACCCATCAATGACAGCACTCCAGTTGTGTGACTCATTCCACCGTGTTTCCATGATAGCTACTACATCGTAGTTATCTCGATGCACAATAGCTTCTAGTTCCTCCTGCTTATTGCCCATGCTACGTGCATTGTTGTAGACGCACTTCAGTCGGGCTAAAGGTCTTGCCACCTTTTCACATGGAGCAGTCCGAATTTCTGCCGAATTTCAGTCTGAGTCACAGATCCGCAGTGCAGTTTGCTTTAATTTTGTCCCCTCTTGGCTCTGTAACAGTGGGATTTTTGGCCTCGAGGTGGTTTTACTCCAACAGGTGTAAGAGAGGTTGTGGTTGGATTATTGGAGATACACAGAGGATGTGGTAGGCTTGATTTTCAGAAGACTGAGAAAAAGTCAACAGAAGTCCAAGTCCCATCTTAGATGTTCAAATAGATTTTATGGATATTTATGTAACTTAGTTCCATGTTACAACTGCCAGGACAGATAATTTGATAATTAATGTAATTTTATTATTAGAAATATTAGTCCTATATTAGTCCTATTTAGTTAGAAAAAAAATTATTTGGCCATTGTGGGTTTGGTTTTAATTCATCAGTTGTAAAGGACTTTTTGTTTTCTATTTGTATTTTCTATTTTATTGGTGATGGCTCCATGAAAGAAAATACCTCTTCACAAGATGTCCTCCTCTCCTACATTTAATGGCATAATAGTTAGGATGGCCATATTCTCATTATGTCTTTTGTTGATCTTGCAATAAAATTTATATGAATGCAGATTCCATCACTCATAGTGTAATAATGGGGTCTTCACTCCTAAATCACACTTACTATTTGTGACATAAATCACTTTACAGTTATAATATTTCAGTCACATATACCTGTAGAAAATAGAGAGTGGAGAAAGGCTTAAAATAGCTTTTGGCAAAGCTTGAATGGATTTGTATCTTACTATTCAAATCATGACTATGTAAAATATTCACAGATGGGAATGAACACTAATATATAGCAAGAAATGTTTGTCCTTTTGTTACTGGAGAACACTTCTACAGCCAAGTAATCAAGTGAGCATCACACATGTGGGATTTTTCAGGGCAGAGTAATAATCAGAACCAAATCTTACAATGTAATGGTGAGCCCATTGGAATGAACATAAATAAATAGTATAATAAATCCAGGTCTTATATCTGCTGATTTAGATGTAAATGCTCTGGTGACTAAAATATGAACACTTTCTGGACATGGATGCAACAAAGAAGAAGTTAGCTTTTGGACATTCAATTTTATTCTTTTCAACACAATTGTCCCAAACCAAATAACTGACATAACTAGATGATACCATCCTGCCTGTTTAAAGGTCATTAAAGCATTCAGCACTTTAATCTTGCCTGTATACAAGAAGGTCTAAACCACATAGTCTGAAATTTAAAAACTCTAACCAGAGAGCACAGTGTTCTTTCATGAAGGAAGGCAAAACATAAAAGACACAAGTCTAATTAAGACATACTAAATGCAGAGCCAAATGTTACCTTTATTCCACTCATTAAGGATTTACTCATTTAAGTTTGTGAACTGGACAGGATCTGAGAGGAAATATGGTTATTTTGTGAAAGTACTGGCTTGTTCAACTTTGACTGTAAAATGTTGAATGCGAATGTAAATATTCAACATTTCTAAAATTTGCTTCAGTTGGGAAAATAAACAAGCAGAGTAATCACCGAAAAGAGCTCACTGCTTTATTGAAATCCCATTAGATGTTAAAACTGAATAACATCTAGTGTTACTCAGCATACCAAGATTAATGAAGTAATAAATTTATCACATGAAGTTTCAGTGTTGCTTTTACAAACTATACTTATTCTAGTTATATTAGCAATTATAGAAATAAATTAATGGACATATCTGCTCTAATGTTTCATGAAATCCTTGTGTGGATTTGAGGCATTGCTGAATGTTTTATGTGTTTATACTTTAATTATCATGTAAGAAAGTTGTAGTTTAATGACAAATCTGTACTTCCAGTCACAAAACTTGAAAGTATTTGGATAAAAGTTTACATACAACTCATTTTGGTATATATTGGGAAGTCTAAAAATACCTTTCTCAGGTTTTTGAATCATTGCAAGTCTCAAAGATTTACTGAGGTCTAGTCCTTGTCTCCTAAAAGGACATCTCCTGTGAATGATATTTTTTAATCTCTCTTTTTCTGTTGTAAGAGATGAATGTTTTCATTTGTAAAATAACTTTTTAAGGAGATTTACACAGCTATACTAACAATTCAAGATTCCTCTACTACATGAATCTGTCATTATTGTCTTTTATAAACAGCTCTTAACTTGGTTAGAGTAAATTTGGACTTCATTTCTGATATTTTGTCGTCTTCTAGCACATTATTATATATTTGGCAGGAAAGAGAAATTATATTGGCATATCTTTTTGACGTTATACCTGACACAACAAATATATAAAAATATTGTCATTGTGTATAATGATGGAATAAAGTGTTGAATCATATGTTACTATTGATAAAGTTGTCTTTGAAAAGATAGAATCACCTCATGATATGTATAGGTCTTCATAATAAAAAATCGTTAAATAATTTCCAAATTTTCTTTAAAAGGCAAATGAAGAATAGGACATTGTTCAAAATACATAGTTAATAGAACAAAATGCAAGTTAAAAAATGTGTGCAACTTCAATCAATGAAGTACATAAGTCAAAACCAGATGCTTATGTTGAAATCTATTATGCCCATTAGGTGACCCAAGCTATTAGTAATTTATTTGGCTTGTAGATTATAATAATAATTGTCAATAAAAGATGCAAGCTCTTTGTGTTGCAAGTTTCTAAATCCATTAGCACAAAAATGCAAATGAAATACAAATTGAGTTGTGGAAAATGTTCAATAATTACAAAGTGGGTAAAACTGTCATTCAGCTAGCATCAGATGGTGGTCTGTAAATAATGACATGTTTGTTACAGCTTTGTGTTAAAAGCAGAGCACAAGTCTCTAAGTAATTGAATAGAAAACAAAATCAGGTAAAGCAGTAATCATAATTCATATGTAAAATAAAGAATACAAACATATTTAGTCAAGTAAATTGTTTATGGTTATTTAACCTTTATAGATACATATTGTTTGATATGAAGAACATATGCAGGAAAATATTGTCTGAATGGGAATGGAATTTCTTTTTCAAAATGGGACCAGTTAATGAGACTATCAAGGAATGGCTCCTATGTTGTAGAACATGTTAGAATATGCTATAATCATATAATCATAGAACTGAAAGTGTTACATATTACAATATTAGAATAATATTCCATGTTATAATCATGGAATTGGGAGTGTTACTTCTGTGTCACTTTCTTTTCCGGTGCCAGCTTAATCTTTTCTAAGCAAACAAACAAACAGGAACTTAAATTCTTTCATATTGATGTGTGTCAGAAGGAATTAATGTGAATGTTAAAATTAAGAAAGTTATGCAGTATTTGCTAAAATATTGTTTGACCTCTTTGAACTGGAGACAACAAGAGCAAGAAGTAAAAACTCTACCACTTGAGCTAAGAGAGACAAGAGTTGCTAGGTGGAACTAGATATGCAGGTTCTGTAATCAGTTTTAAGACTAGCAGGTTGCAATGACATGGAAGACTTTAAAATAGGAAGCTTAGAAACATTAAGTCTTAGATTTGCAAAAGGAGCTAGTTTTTGAGTTCACCCTGTATTGGAAAAGTTATACCCATAAAGCCAACCTCCACAAACATAAAGCTATGTTGAATTGTAGACTAATTTCTCAGGAGACTTTGGCAATTATTTTATTATTTTTTGTGTGCATTTTGTCTGCTAATGAGATTCCCCCAAGACAGATAAAATTAAAATTATGTATACAAAAGAATGATGAATGGTATATTATTCCAAGTAGTGTTAATTTTTTTAGACTAATTAATATTTTCAATATGCAGTAACGAAACGTATGCCTTTGGCAATGCCCGTGACTTCTATTTATTGTCTTTATGTAACATAATTCCAGATGTGATTCATTTGACAGAAATGAAGATGCTATGTAGATAATATGAAAAAAAGCTATACAGAAGAGTATGCCATATCATTATGTCTTTTTCTTATACTAAGTGGGTTTTTAATACCACTGACAAGTCCTCCTGAAAATATTATTTCTGATCCCTCTTTAAAAGGAGAATTAGGAAGGGGGTTATAAGACATATTAATCCATTGAAATGACATCTTAAATAAACAAACAAAAATCTACATTTAGAACAGCTTTTCTTTAAACAAAAAGATTTACTATGGATTTTAGCACAGAGATGGGTGAAGTACCCTTCTGCTTACTCTTATTTTTCTCTGTATAAAAGTCTTTAGCAAAGATGTAAGAAAACTACACTCATTGTAAGATGTAATTTACGGAATCACAGAATGACAGCATGGCAGGGGTTGGAAAGGACCTCTGAAGATCATCCATTCCAACCCCTCTGCCAGAGCAGGATCACCCAGACTAGGTCACAGAGGAACACATCCAGGTGGGTTTTGAATGTTTCCAGAGAAGGAGACTCCACAACCTCTCTGGGCAGCCTGGGCCACGCTTTGTCACCCTCACAGTGAGAAAGTTTTTCCTTATGGTTTTGTTGAACTTCCTGTGTTCCAGCTTGTGCCCATTGCCCCTTGTCCTGTCCTGAGCACAACCAAGAAGAATTTGGTCCCATACTCCTGACTCACACTCTTTATATCTTTATAAGCATTAATGAGATCCCCCCTCAATCTGCTCTACTTCAGGCTAAACAGACCAAGCTCTCTCAGCCTTTCCTCATACTGGAGATGCTCCAGTCCCCTCACCATCTTAGTGGGTGTATGCCGAACTACTCCAGTAGTTCCCTGTCCTTGTACTAGGGAGCCCAGACCTGGACACAGTATTCCACATGTGGCCTCACCAAACCAGAGTAGAGGGGGAAGATATAATCCCTTGACCTACCAGTCCCACTCTTCTTAATACACCTCAGGATGCTTTTGGCTTTCTTGGCCGCGAGGGCACATTGCTGGCTCATGGTCAGCTGCTGTCCACCAGGACTGCCAGGTCGTTTTCTCCTGAGCTGCTCTCCAGCATGTCAACCCCCATCCTGTACTGATCCATGGGGTTGTTCATCCACAGATGCAGCACCCTAGACTTGTCCTTGTTGGATTTCATTAAGTTTCTCCCCACCCAGCTCTCAGCCTGTCCAGGTGACACTGAATGGCAGCACAGCCTTCTCGAGTGTCACCCAGTCCTCCTGGCTTTGTATCATCAGCAAAGTTGCCGAAGGTACACTCCGTCACATCGTCCAGATCATTGATGAAATATATTGAATGGAGCTGGACCCAGTACCAACACCTAGGAAAGAATTTGTTGCAAGATATATGTTTTCACTGAAGTTAAAGAAATGAATTGTATAGTTTTACCTTTATTTTCCCTCTTGTCTCCCTTCCTTTATCTTGAGGATAAAATACAAGAAAAAAACCTCCAAAATTTAAGAATATGAGGAAATATATGGTGGATCAGATCAAATATTCTACATCAGGACATGTTTTCAGCAGGGGCCATTCCTGTGAGAATCAAATGGGATTAAAAAGTTGTGATTTTAGCCCATCATAGATGGTTAAAGAGCTCCCTAAGGTTAAGATTGCATCTAGATCATATCTAACAGCTACTGATGAATGTGCTTTCCATTAATGTGCCTATTCTTGTCTTAAACCCATTTATACCATTCACTTCTATCAGTTTAAGTAATGACTGGATACATAGGGAAGGTGGTTAGAGGACAGACAGTGCTATTTCAGCTGTATTCACTCTGAAAGCATTAGCTGTAATGTTAGCTGAGTGCTTGCAATCTCAGATGATGCTGTTCCACCTAACACCTGATATGAACAATATTTTTATAGTTGAAGATGAAAATAGTAAAAATCTAAGTTTCTGAGATGTGATATGGAAGATCACAACCCCTTTCCCCCAGAAATGAAATGGACATTTTTCCCTCAGAATGCATTGTTATTTATTTAAATCTCTCAAATTGCTTCCAAATTTTTGGAAAAGTGAGAGATTCTGAGTAAAATATATGGCTTTAAAATTGAAAATCTTAATTTTGTATTTTTTAATGGTGAAACAAAACTTGAAAGAATGCAGGGTAATGCAGAATTCAAGTACATTTAGTAACAAGGCAAGGTTTATTTCTCTCTTAAGGTTGGAAGAGACCTCTAAGATTATCGAGTCCAGCTGTCAACCTAACAACACCATGCCCACTAAACCATGTCCTGAAGTGACATATCCACACACTTTTTGAACACGTCCAGGGATGGTGACTCCACCACCTTCCTGGGAAGTCCCTTCCAGTGCTTGATTACTCTTTCAGTAAAGAAATTTTTCCTAATATCCAATCTAAACCTCCCCTGGTGCAACTTGAAGCCATTACCTCTTGCTCTGTCACTAGCTACATGGAAGAAGAGACCAACACCCATGTTTCTACACCCTTCTTTCAAGGAGTTTTAGAGGGTGGTAAGGTCTCCTCTCAACCTCCTTTTCTCCAAACTAAACAACCCCAGGTCGCACAGCTGTTCCTCATAAGACTTGTGCTCTAAACCCTTTACCAGCTTTGTTGCCCTTCTCTGGACATGCTTCAGCTCCTCAATGTCCTTCTTAGAGTGAGGGGCCCAAAACTGAACACAGTAACCAAAGTGCAGTCTCACCAGTGCCGAGTTCAGTGAGCTAATCTTGGTCACACTTTTCCTGATAAAGGCCAGAATGCTATTGGCCTTCTTGACCACCTGGGCACACTGCTGGCTCATGTTCAGTCGCTGTCAACCATTAATCCAGGGTCCTTTTCTGCTTGGCAGCTTTCCAGCCACTTGTCCCCACATCTGTAGCGCTGCATAAGGTTACTGTGACCAAAGTGCAGGACCCAGCACTTGACCTTGTTGAAGCTCATATAATTGGCCTGAGCCCATCGATCCAGCCTATCCAGGTCCCCCTGCAGAGCCTTCCTACTCTCGAGCAGATGAACACTCCCACCCAGTTAGGTGCTGTCAAATTGGAAAAATGATTGTAAAATATCAAGAATGTCTGTATTAAACAGCATATAATATAGTTTTGGTTTAGTAAATTCATAATAACAGTTTCATAATGAAAGCATTCATTTATTTAACCTTTTTTTTATTTGCTTAGCTGGTTGATTTTGCTAGTTTGGGGTTTTTTGTAATAGCTTTGGAGTGATACAGGAAAACACATTTAAAGGTTCATGTATAAAATTTTAGATTATATTGACAGCTGAGGTAGATAAGAAGTAGCAAACATTCCATATAATGGGTCTAAAGAGAATTCTGTGTCTTTCTGATCTCATCTGGGAATTTGAGGCTCTCATATGCCTTCTTAACACTTGAAGCAGTTTGTAAAAAAATAGTCAATCATATGTATCTGATCTCCTGCTTTAATCCATTCATTTTGTTCCTTCATTTTTAATAGTGAACTTGTGAAGAATAATTGTTTTTAGGTTTTTATAGCATAGTCTGTAATTCACCTAAAGATTCCAGCCACAGAAATCTTCCCTTGGAAACCCTATTTTTTATGCCCACACTCTAACTACTGTTAAAATGTGTGGAATATTATTGTAGGGGATGACAAAACAGAATAATTACAGTTAATAGTTTCTCTTGCTGAAAAAACTGATGTAAGTACTGGATCCTTAAAATAGAACTAAGAAGCCCTCTCAACTAAAGATCTCATTGAAAATAAGTGGATTTTGAAAGACATATGTGTGAAATTAGCAGTAGGCAGTATAAAAATGATATATTTGTGCTATTCAGTGCTGTTGCTCCCCAAGCACTTTAGAAATTGTAGTGCAGAGAATTCTCCATCTCTGTCTTGAAGAAAGAGTGGCAAATATATAGCACTGTCTGATTATAGTACATTAATTTTTTTAATAGGAAACCAGTGAGTTTACTATTTAGGATTGGAGGGTAAGCAGAAAAATTCTTTATAGAATGTTCAAGGGAACAGCTATAAAAGTGTAATGGTTCACTGACACTACCCCACATTAAAAAGAAGGATATTTTTTTTAACTTTATTCATATGTATCAATGAAAACTCCAAAACTGCAGATTGGAATCTTTTGTTCAGATATATTTTTCGGTTTACTTGCTACATTGTGTACTGGTTTTGGCTGAGACAGAGTTAATTTGCTTCCCATCAGCTTGTATGGGGCTATGTTTTTGATTTGTGTTGGAAACTCTGTTGATAACACCAGATGTTTTCATTATTGCTCAGCAGTGCTTACATAAGGTCAAGGCCTTCTCTGCTTCTCCCCTCACTCCACCAGTGAGTAGGCTGGGGAATCATAAGAATTTGGAAGGAGACACATCTGGGACAGCTGATCCCAACTGAACAAAGGGATATTCCATACAGTATGATGTCATGCAGAAAAATAAAACTAGAGAAGAAGGTTAGTGACGGGGCTGCTGCTTAGGGACTGGCTGGGCATTGTTTGGTTGATGGTGAGAAATTGTATTCATTTGCATTACTTGTCTTTCTCTATTTATCTCTGTCTTTTATTTTCCTTTTCATTCCAAATTATTATTATTAATACTAGTACGATTTTATTGTAATCATTAAACTGTTCTTATGTCAATCTACAAGTTTTCTCACTTTTAGACTTTCAATTCTCTTCCCCTCATCCTGCTGGGGGGAACTGAGCAAGCAGCTGTGTGGTGGTTAGTTGCCAACTGAGGTTAAACTATGGCATACTGCCATTGCAGTATTCTAGATCCCCATGAGAGAGATCTGAGGTGTAATACTCTCTTATCTTCAAATTGATATGCAGGAAAACTTAAAAGGAGGGAAAGAAAAAATGCTACTGTCTTCACTTACACTTTTTAAAGTCACAATGTTAGACTTAAATATGTATAATAATGACATGCTCTAACTATATCCCAAAATATAATGGGCTGTGCTACACTGAGGCAAGGAAACAGGCTTCTAACAGACACAAACACCTCAACCATTCTTATTTGAGGAAAACAACAAAGAATATAAAAAGTATTCTTTTTTATTATTTTGTTTTTAATTTGGTTTTAGCTTTGCAATGTTCTTTTCAGTAACACTTTATTCCATTTCACTGCAGACTCTGAAGCTGTATTCTGCTCTTGAAAAGTGTTAAGTAACTCTCATTTCTCTTTGAAGGCAATGTTTAATCTTTTCGTCGTAGAGGATACAGGTTAAAGATTTAGAGTCAGTCTTTGAAAGTGAATATATGTTGTGAGACATTCAACAACTTTCAGGTCCTGACTCTTGGAAGCAGAAATGTCTGAAGTGCTTTTCTTCACTATTAGCATTACAACATGATTGTGGTCATCGGGGAATATCTTAACTGCATATATCAGTTGTACTGCCTGGTAAACCTAATGGTTTTGTACATCTCTGAAAAATAAGCAATGTAATATGATTCCCTTTTAGGACTGAGAATAAGGCCATATATAGAGATAAAAAGCTCATGTGAGTTTAGAACCAAGAAATCCATCAAAATATAGTTCCAGAATAATAAGTTCTATTTAGGTGGAGGCATATATTTGCATAATATAATAAAGAAATGTCTTTTTTTTTTCCCCTCAATAGGAAAGCATTGCAAGCTCCAACGTGGGTAATATTTTGGCTTGAAGGTATTGTTGCTTGTTTTTGCCTTTTAATATCTATGGCCCAATTAATTATAAGTCTGCAAAACAAAGAAGTTGGAATGATGAGAATTATACTGTGCTTGTTCAGGAATTCATGCAGTGACAATTTAGTGCAAAGATATTCAGAGGTATATTTTAAAAGATGACAAAGAGTAAATGACAAGAAAATAGGGAAAAATTATGAGACCTACTGCTACATTATTTCATGAGACTGTGAAATTACGGATTTACTATCATTCACAGTATTAGTTCTAGTAATTTCTTGTGTTTTTTCTTTTCAGGTATCAGTTGACCAGTCTGGCAATTATTCTACACCTCCATGAAATCACAGCTCAGAACAAAATAGCTTTGACTTTTAAATCACAGCCAATGTAGCACCTGGAATAGCCATCTCTTTGGAAGTGTTGTTTCTAGAAATCAAGATAAAGTGAAAAATTACTTACTTATTTTATCTCCGCAACCCATGCAGCCCTCTACTCTGTTAATGTGAATATGACATTACTTAAATATTATATGACATGAATTGTTTTTAATAGCTTCTAGCAAAGTCTTTTCACTTTAAGTTTTAACTAAACTAGGAGACATCCACAAGGAAGGATTGCAGCAATTGAGAGATGGGAAGCAGCTTGATGCAAGCAAAATGTTGGTTTATTGTGTGCAGTTGCTTCCTTATATATGCTTACATTGGCTGCGTATTTTAAACTGATTGGTTCTTTCGCGTGCGGCTGCATTTGATTGGTCAGTGATGCACTGCTACACTAACAAACACCTCTTGCCTTTCAGACACAGCCTCTGAGGCCTTTCTCAGCAGAGTGCCTGGAACTTGCTTTTCTCAGTGTTGAAATTCCTGTTTTTCAGGTCCTTGTTTACCCCTTTTATGGTCATGACTTGAGCAGTACTCAGGGTCCTGCTCTTCAGGCCTTGTCCTACAAAGGATAGGTTTTAAACAGTTTGCTATTTAAAAATTGAAGACATTTCAATGTTTTTTAATTAATCCATTACAATTTTGAAAACAAAAGGTCATTTTTTTCTCACATAACTATTTAAAAAACAAGGTTATTTAAACTATACATATGCAACATTAACACCAACATATTTTAACAGATTAAAACTACCATCTTCCAATTCTTCAGTTATATTGGAGAAATTTAGAACATGGAGTTTTGAAAGACAGTTTTTTTGTTATTTTTGCCTGTGAGAGCTACACAGAAAAGGATATGGGAAGTACTGTCATTGTATTAGCTTCTTATCTTCTGAACAATGCATATTTAACTCTGAATTGTGAATGCAGTGAAACTAAACTTGGAAAAGAACAGTGATTTTTTTTATCCCAGGGAAACTACAGACCATCCCTATAGTGTCTGATGATTGAGACAGAAAATCAGATTGACATAGTGAAGGCCAAGTTCCTCAACTGATTCATAGAGACTCTGTACTTCTACATATAAACCTCTACCTCTTAAGGACATCCCAACTCTGAAGTAAAACTTAAGATACATATGTGCTGAGGAGGCAAAAGAAAATTAATTACATGGGTTATTCAGCTCCGAAATACAGCACTTAATGCTTTTCTAATCAGCAGCTGCTCTAGAGTAACATCTTAATGTGGCAATGTTTGCCTGCCTGACATGCCAGGAAAACTGGATTTTAATGTCCAAACTAGCCTTTGTATTTTATAAATTTAAACACGATGGCTGTTGTAGAAGCATGCCCACAAACTCTTGAAAAGAGAGGTTAATATTGCTCTTGTAAGATAAAATAAATAAATAAATAATAGACATGTCAAACCATTGTTAAAGATTTGTGAATGGTAAGGCTCTTGTTTTGCTTTAAATATTCCTTTATCTGAGTGATGTGGATTTACTAACAGCTACAACAAAGGAGAAAAGAGATACAAAACAATGCAGTAACTACTTAAGTTTTAATGAAAATATTTTTTTTCTGAGTGTCCTGTCTTTCTTAACTTCCTGTTATGCAGTGCAATTGCACTAATAACAATGAATTAATTTAAAATTAATTTGGATGTCATAGATACAGCCATAAGAGTTCTATTGCAATGCAGAGCTAGTTTAATATAGCCTTCAAATAGAAAGTTGCTGGTGTTAATCACTTGCTATTACTCCTCTGCATTTATTAAACCTGAATAGGTGATCTCCTGAGAACCTCAATAATCACAATAATTACAGGATGTATACAGCACAGTTGTATACTCAATGCTCTAAACTTTCTTTCAGGATGGCTTTGGGATGGGTTAGCAAAGGGTGAGCTGGGCAGAACTAGTCCTTGTATTTCCCACAGAGTTTTGAGATTAAGATTATAAACCAGAATAAGAGACCTTGTTTGCCAGTATTTATCCCTCTCAAGAAGAAATGAGCAAGATAATAGGGTCATGGGGATATGTTTTGAAAGTCTAAGGCAGAGAAATTTGTGAAAGGTGAATGCAATGGGAAGAAAAATATTTTACAAAGAGCAGTCTTGTTTAAAAAAAGTTTCAATAGCAATTTCCGTGGGCAAAGGAAATTACATTCATGGAAGAGTTTGTGCATGCTAAATGCTTTCTTCTGGTTTAAACCAATTTGTACTACAAATTTTTTCTTAATTTTCCCAAAGAAAAATGTTGTTTTTGAAAGTGTTTCAGTCAAACCATTATATTTCTGTTTCACATTTCCTTTTTGATACACATGCGATCTAAAAATATCAAAGTGAAAACTTACTTCAAAAAAGAGAATCTCAACAAAAGAGTCAATATTAAAAAAAATTAACTGGAAATGTTTTCATATTGCCTCAATTTTATCTTCTAAATGTACTCTAAATTAAAATTCTCATGAAATCACTTTGACAAAGTACTCACAAAGTTTGTAGAACACTGTTTTCTGATGTGATAAAATTCTCCTAAAGTTCCTTTGACCAGCTCCAGCTCTGACATGTTTGGATGAATGAATGCTAGGAAGATTGAAAATCCAAGCTATGAATAAGAATTCATCTTGACTGATAGAGACTTGTTAATTAACAACAGTAGTATTGCCATTACAGAATTCAGTGAATAATTTCCTATGTAGTCATGTTATGATAAAAACATTGACCAAGCAGGCAATTTTAAGAAGCTGTGTGGAAAGGTCAGCAGTTTCCTCCTGCAGTTAAACTGATCTTTTTTTTCTCCCAGCAGATGAGTTATCGACATTCTATGGTATTTGTAATGTGTAATAGATTGTATGTCTCTGTAGATGTTATTATATTTAATTTACAAAGTCACTCCAAAATTGTTAGTTTAATAACATTAAACCAATTAAGTAAAAAGGTGTTAAGAATTGTGCCTGCTAATGGATAGCTAATGGAATTGAATTTGCTTTCATTCTCTGTATATTTGGCCCATTATTATCAGAAGTCCAAATAAGTTTTTTGTTGCCTTATATTTAAGGGACTGATTAGTCCAAATTCTAGTATGCACTGATTCTGCTCATGCTTGCTGTAGATGTCTGAACATCATGGAAGAAGAAGAAATTTTCAGAAACCTGAACTGAGTTGGCTTCTTAAATTATTTACATCTGTATTTCTTCTTTTCTTCTTTTAATCCTGGCTCAAAAGTGTTTACTAAAATTTATAATTTTTAAACTTCAGAAATGTCAGCTGGTTACAAAGTTAATCTAGAAATAGTAGTCATCTCTCAGGGTTACACATGATCCTTGAAAACTCTGCATGTCTTATTTTATGACAGTAAAGCTTCCCTTAAAAAAAACATTTCCGTCTTGCTTAACATGGTTGACATTTCCATTCCATTTACAGTACATTTGCTTCTGAAGTCAGCAGGTTCCAAGAAATTCAAAGGAAACAATTGGATCTCGTGGCATCAAGATTTTAAATATCATAATGAAATTGGCTTGTTTAAAATTGAATAATTAAATGTAAGTGAGTTTTTTAATGTACCTATGTAATTACCAAATATGCACATAAGTTTTAAAGATTAATCACCTGGGGATGTCCATCTTGAGACAGGTATTTGTACTTGCACCAGCTCTGAAGCTAGCTCATTGTTCTGGAATTTGCTATCCTTTCTCTCTGTATTATAAGCTCATCCTTTTCTTGAATTTCAGTCTATGTGAGGTTTCCTGGGGTGGGTTTTTTTTGTTGTTGTTGTTGGTGGTGGTTTTGGCTGTTGGTAGGGATAGTGGTGGTATTTTTCTATTGTTTTGTTTTGCTATTTTAAAGATGCCCCTACAATAAGATCAGAGCTGCTTGATGCAAGAGATTGACCTGGACGACTACTGTCTCCTAAAGCTATGCACCGCATTCCTAATGAGAAATTGTAATGCTAACTAGAAAGCTATAAATCCCTGCTAAGGTTACTTGCAGAATCCTTATCAGCTAGTATTGCCAAAATGCTTAATTTCATTCCTCCTCTCCGGTTTCTGCTATGTACATTCAGTCAGATTACTCTCCTTCTCATAAAATTAAGCTTTTTACAGTGCAAGCTTAGTCTTGTGTGCCTACACTCAGATTTTCTATAAACCTGGGATCTTTATCTTATGATTCTTGCTGCAGCCATGGCAAGCTGCCTTTGCAGAAGGTCAGCAATTTATTAGTGACATACAAACACAGAGGTGGCTGCTGACAGTTTGAAGGAAATGGACTTTTGGTCTCTTTTTAAACTTTATAACCATGTAAAATTTCTCTCCCCTGTCCTTGAAAATGACATCTTTTCTTCAGCAGTCTTTGATTAACAATGTCTCTTTTCAAGGATTGTGCCAGAGTTGTAAAATGTTTTGTCTTTTTGCAGTGCTTATAATACAGCTGGCTTTTTTTTCCTCACTCCTCAAGGCTTTCTAATTTGTGTGTTGCTACTAGTAATACAACTGAGATAATTCAAACCTTTTTGGTAAGCAACCAAGGAAAATATCTGCTTAACCAGTATGTCAACTAGCTCTACTCTTTCTTACCTCAGCCATCTTGCTGTCAGTTGTGCTTATTGCTTTGGATATCTATTTTTGGAATTAAGCATGTATTTTCACTATTCAACACTCTAAATGGTTTTGTAGACTCTGTGCTGCTAAATAAAACAGCATCAGGTCTGGTTTCTGGCCTAAGCCCAAGAGGGACAGCCTGATGAAATGTGGATGAAAAGTGACATAATATCAAAGTTGCTCCCCCAACCTGTGTTATTTATTAGTATAGAAGTAGCCTAGAGCAGGATCAATTTGGACAACTGTAGATGTCTGTATTCTAGACATCTGAAGCTGGATGAGTCTACAGTAAAAAAATGAAATTGTCTTATTCTAAAGCTGAGAAGTTGATCAAATGAATGAGCTAATTTTTCTTCATTGATTATGTAAGGAGTCACAGTTTAGATAAACACGTCTATATCATAAATTCTAGAGTTAGACTAAACTGAGAACTGAGTTAGTATATTTCTTTTAAATATGTCTATTCGGATATCCACTTTTCAAAATGGAAGGGGAATGTATGAATTTTTGCAGTCACAAGTAGCAATTTAACTGTATTAATTGGCATATTCACTGCAAAACAGAAACCAAGCTTTATAAGATCTGCCATTTTTCCAATTTTATGATTCCACTCATAGCTATTAAAACTCACAGAACGTAGAAATCTTGTTTTTGTTGGTTTTTTTTAATCATTGAGGAACATGTAACACTGAACCAGTGATTTACTGTTCTGCTTACTGTGTTTACCAACATTTATTAACATCCTTGGTGCCATCTCAAGGCATATCAA
>NW_010164762.1:9910-13350 GCF_000695765.1 Mesitornis unicolor | reverse complement strand
TATATTTATATATATATGTATTCCTCACTATGCATTCCCACCTTGGGGTAAAGTCTCCTTCCATCCATTGACACAAAGGTGGAAATTCAGATAGCATTTAACACATCCACCCTCCCAAAAAAGAGGGAGGAAAGCTCCAGCAGTGAAACTGAATGAGCACAAGATGGAGAACGGACTCCGTCTTTATCAGATATTCCACTGTGCATCCAGGCAGAGCAGTCAGGAAGGACTTGTACTGCTTGAAATGTCCTAATATGGCATGACAAAAACTCAGATCAAAGACTAGAAAAATGATAGGAATTCACTGGAGTAGGGGGATGGAAGCAAGGTACTCCAGAACCATGCCATTATTATTAAACATGTAGTAGCGGGATTAAGATGCACTGTCTATTTAGTCATTAATGTAACCTGTATAATGTCCCTGTAATTGCCAATTTTATTTTTGGCAGTTGCACACATGCACCTGTTAGAAGGAAGAAGATGATGCTATTGTTAGGACGCTAACAACTGTTTTATGCAACTAGTGTTAAAATGGGCAAGTCTCTCTCTCTCCTTGTACACGCTGTGTAGCAAGATGGGAATCTGAAAACTACAGAGTTATTAAGGTACTCCACTGACATTCACCCTTGGGCATTATGATTTGAAAAGTCTGACTGAAGTACTAATTTGGAAAATGGCTGGCAGCATTCTCCCTCTGTTTTCTAGGAATATATTCCAAACAGACTATGTTGTTTCTTAAAAGATTCAGTCTGCAACAGCAACATTTCTTTCCTAACCTATTCCAGAAATATATTTAAGTCACTAACTAGAGGCTCAGGCCAAATTCATATTCACATTCTTGACTTCCTATCCCATCATTCCCTCAGTCTGAGTTTAAAATATGGAAAGAAAAAAAAACAACAACAAAAAAAACCACACCAAAATATGTACTGTGTTCTTGCTGTATCATGTCTTTAGGATGCTGGTTCTCTAGTTGTGAAATGAAAACTATCTGGGCAGCAAGAGGGAAAGAAAGCTAAGCAACAAGAACTGACTAAACTGGAGACGCACGGGATGTGGAAAATAACTGTGATATCAAGACACGACATGAGGGGCTAGCTGCAAAGGAAAATGTCTACATACACATATACACATCTCAGATACCTGACTAAACCAGAAACACTGTGAGTGAATATCTGAATGTCTGTAACCATCACTGCAGACAGACTAACAGCAGAAGGTGTGGGATAAGCAACCTCAAGAGTTATTTATTGTTCTTAACTCTTTATGTACACCTAAAAAGAGGGCTGTCAGGAGAAAAAAAAAGAAAAAAAAGAAAATAGGGCAAAACTTATTATGTCTACAAGAATTTAGGGGAGTAGATGTACAAAATGACAATCATCTGAACTTAGCACTAGCATGCTTGTCCTCCTTTTGGGCTTCGGGCAATTTGCAAGGCTCACATCCTGCTATATTGCTTTCTCGCAGCACAAACTCTTCACCTCCAAAACACAAGCAAAACACAGTCAGAAGGAGAACTGGATTTGCAAAGTAAATAACTAGTTTGATCAGTGTAGCTGGCATGTGCTGGGAAGAAAATGCACCACAGAGAGTGGCCATTTTCCCATTTTTCACTGCAGTAGAAACTTAAAGTCACACTGGTTCTACCATCACAGTCTGAAAGGCTTAGGCTTAGGCTTTGGTTAGAACATGTGACATTTGCAGAAACTAATACAGAGAATCCAGAAAATACTTATTTTGTGAAACTGGCAGTTAGTTATGACAGTGACAAGCTGAAGAGTAGTTCAGCTAGTCTAAATTACAAGTTTCCCTGTCTGCCTTGTACAGATCCTCCAGTGTTTGTACCAAAGCAATGATATCTGCAGCTAAAACTGCCTAGCAGACTCAAAGCAGATTCTCAATTCAAACCTGGCCCAACAGTGGTTCAGTGGCTGCAGACAGGTACTGTCATATAGCTGTGTTTGTCTGTGCATAGCTTTCACAGTATTTTTTTTTCATATGCTATGAAATAAAAGCCTTGCATAACTACTTCACATTTCACTAGTTAGCAGTTTACTAAGAAACACTATTTTCATTATATGCAACTTAGTGAATAAAAAACCGACTATCAGATATGCGATACCATTTACATGGGGAACTTGATTTGACCACCATTACATGGTATTCAAAAAATTGTATTACACTGACAAGATGTTGTCACCAACAACACCAAGTTAGACAGTTTCTATATCAATTTTAAAGTATTGTAAACTCCTTACGACAGAAGTCGGGTGTTCTCCAATCTACACAGACCCCATTTTCCCTGCAGATGTGAACGTAGGAAGTTATCATCTCGCAAGCTTCATCCTCGTAGCAGCTGCTCTCTGCACAGGCCTCATAGAACATGTCGGGGGGAATTACCCTGTGGCACTCTGCAAACCGATTGGAAAGCAGAAGGTGGCAGTGGCTCATTGCGTGCTCAGAGCATCTGTCTTCTCTCGGGATTTCACATATCTTCCCCGGCTCTTCCACCATCCAGTCCTGAATAAACGTGCTGCTGTCAGGAGTGACAGAGCCATTACGTAACATGAAGTCATTGATGTGGTTCTGATCACACACCCCTAGGAGGGTGAGTAAAAGGAAAAGAAAGAGTCTGAATGAATACAGTCACCAGTAAAATAAACGTAGAGAAAACAGGCATGGGACAGACAGAGCTGGTTGGGGCCACTCAGTGAATGCCAAGGGAAGAAGGAATTAATAATATGCACTGGTATTGGGACTGGTGCTGTGTAACAACTTTGACAGTGACATGGACAGTGAGATTGTGTGGACATTCAACAAGTTTGCCAACAACACCAAGCTGTGTGTGCGGTTGACAAGCTGGAGGGAAGGGATGCCATCCAGAGGGACCATGACAAGCTGGAGAGGTGAAGAACTACATGAAGTTCAACAAGGCCAAGTGCAAGGTCCTGCACATGCATTGGGGCAATCCCAAGCACAAATACAGGCTGTGTGGAGAATGAATTGAGAGCAACCCTGAGGGAAAGACTTGGGGATGCCAGTTTATGAGAAGCTCAACCTGAGCCAGCAATGTGCACTTGCAGCCCAGAAAGCCAACCATATCTTGGGCTGCATCAAAAGAAACATGGCCAGCAGATCAAGAGAGGTGATTCTGCCCCTCTACTCCACTCTGGTGAGGCCCCACCTAGAGCCTGGAGTACTGCTTTCAGCTCTGGGGCCTCCAGCATAAGAAGGACATGGACCTGTTGGAGAGAATCCAGAGGAGAGCCACAAATCTGATCAGAGGGCTGGAACACCTTTCCTATGAAGACAGGCTGAGAGAGTTGGAGTTGTTCAGCCTGGAGAAGAGAAGGCTCCAGGGACAGCCACAAGTTTTCTTATATATTTCCTCCAATTCTCTCCCCCATCCCACTAGAGGAGGGAGGGAAGGAGGGAGGGAG
>NW_010164762.1:5634-9879 GCF_000695765.1 Mesitornis unicolor | reverse complement strand
AAAGAGTGAACAGCTGTGTGGTACTTAGTTGCTAGCTGGGTTAAACCATGACACTTACATAAATGTATGTGTAAGAATCTAAAGTTAAACCTTCATAAAAAATTTAAAAAAATCTCCTTGAAAAGATAATGCAAAATAAGTAAAACATGAGAGATATCTAGCCTGTTCTTTCTAAGGCATTAGTAAGAGTCAGTGAACTGTTAAACTGATGGCCATAATAGAAAATCCTACATAGATTAGCAATGTGTGAACAACAGGGAAACAGTTCAGCCAGAGTGTTTACAGGTTCAGGGCCCCACAGATTACAATAACATAAATAGCAGTTCAAGCCCAAATAGGAAGCTGTTAAAATTACTAGCTTTCAAACTTACCACAAAGCCCTTGCGTTCCTGAAGAAAAGCTCTTTGAATTGAGTTTAAGAATAAATTCATTGTTTCTTGGAGTAAATGTGAGATTATGTCCAAGATGGGAGAACCTGATTTCGTGCATTATTGCTCCATAGACAGTGACTTCAAACAAACTGCTAGAATAGGGTATATGAACCCTTTCACCGTTAACTGCCACCTGTTTTCAAAAAGGCAAGATCATTTTATGAACTCTAGCAAGAGGTTAAAATCAACCTAATGTTACAGTTGAAACACATTTTGACTTCACGAGTACTTGAAGATCCAACTGAATCTGGACATAAGAATCAATTTTGAAGCTGAAACTTCCTACTGAGTCTAAAAATGTACAAACCTGATTGACCTTCATTCTGTGTATTATATGAACAACTCTTTCAACATTTTCTAATACAAGTGCATTCCTTTAACATCACATATATACAGACTAGCAATCTAATGCCATGAAGTTAAAATGCCACCTAGACACTCTGACTATCAATAAACCTCAGTGAATGTCAAGGTTGTTCATCACCATGCAGAACTGGGTGTGGGTATTTTAATCCATCCTACTTCGCTCCACATCAGTCAGAAGAGCTCACCTTTGCAGCCTAGCTGACTCCTGTATATCTGAGCAACCCAGAGATTGAAAATGTGTCATATTGAATTGGAATACTCCTCTGCCTATAAAATAGTTATAATAAATACTAAGCTGGCCTTTTATCTAATGCTGAGGTTCACTTGCACACAAGGTAAAAACCACCTCCTTAGCTTTTCAACTAGCCAGTCATGCATGATTGTGAAGAACAGAGGCTGCTCTCCCATGCACCAAACGATAATATTGTGTAAAGGACCTCTGTCAACAGAGGAGAATCAGAATACAATGTCCTGTCTATAATCTCTGACTTTCTGTCAAATCCCATGTTCCTGACATTGTCACACCAGCACAATGTGGGGAACAAGAGAAACTTGTCTGGCTTGTTGTGTGAATGTAGATCATATCATGAAATTGAAATGAGGCATTTGCTCAGAAGCTTAAGAATAGGCTGCAAGGAGAACAGAAAATGGATAAAGAGAACAAATTTGTCCCCATAACTTGAAATTCTATAGCATGAGCATGAAATGCATAGATCACTTCATTGTGTTTAGCTTACTGCCATGTCACTGAAGAGCTGAACAGATACACCACGATGTTTCACTTCAATGGAGTCCATACAGTTCATCTTTGGTGTTGCTCTGCACGGTCCTTCATGGAGGAGAATTTTAAAATCATGTTGCATGTCTTGAAACAAAGTATAGGAGCAATTTCCAGTCAGCTTAAAATTCAGTCCATCAAAAGTGACAATATGTCGAGACGAACTTCCTATACAGACACCTGCCAAAATAAAAAAATAGTTACATTTTGCATATCATAGCTCACTAAATTCATAAAGAGCTAAACAGATATTGTCTCACATTAAAAAGCAGCAAACTCAAGTCAACTGTAGGTCTTTTCATGTTAATCAGCTAATGGTACAAATAGTAATTTTCATTTCATCCTTTCAGAAAATCTTCATGAAGACATATTTTGTCAAAAGTACTCCAAAATGTATGCCAAAAGTAATGCCTTCATGTTTCTATCAATGTATTAAAGATCAAGAAAATTATTACAGGTGCCCTTTTTATGAGCAGATATCACTAAAGGTATCTTTTAAACTTGATAAAATATTTATGATTATTCAACTAAAATCTTTCTACCTTTTTGAAATATTTATGTCAAAACAGAAATGTTAGCTTTAAAGGGTTTGGACAATCAAATGCACTTTTAGGAACTGGTAAAACTTGGGTTGTTAAAATTTTGGATATATAACAGTCCAAGGATCAAAATCTGGCTACCCAGCTTAGGTATTTTAAGCAGGGCCTTGAAGAAACTGTTCTTTAAACATCCAGTTCAGCAGTTCACATTTTAAATCGTGATTATACATTAAACAGATAAGGCATATACAGGGTTTTTATTAATTTTAAAAAATAATCATATGACTTTAGATGTAAGTGCAATTTTCAGAACTATGTTGGGCAGTACAGTCCTCTAAGCTTCATCAAAGCCAAAGAGATTCAGGCTCTGAACAGGATTTAAACACTATTGAAAACAACATTAACAGGTTCCTGTTTTGGAGATTTCTGCAAATTTTAGCTGTACTAGCATGCGTGAATGGGCTGTAGAAATGTGTTCTTTTGTACAGCTACAAACTTTAAAAGCTACTTGATCTGATCTTTTGAACATTTAATTCAAGATAAAATTGGTTAATTTTCATGGAAATCAAGCATATGACTACAGTGCATTTTGACAGAGCAGAGGTGAGGTTCAGACTCCAAACCCAGTCTGAGGTGTACCGAAAGACCTAGTGGCTGAGCCTGTCCCTCATTCCACCATGAAGTGCTGTTCCTTGTTACAGCTTTGGAGCGATGCATTGTGCCATGCAGCATGCAAGCAGGAATCACTGCCCTCTTTATCTCGGACCACCACCATTTCAATGTCTTCAGAGGATCTGTCCAGGCACTGAGGCAATCAGAGACTCCAGCTCGTTTTTTTGTTTGAAATCATCATACTACTCTTCCTTTCACATATATGGGTTTTCCTAAAGAATCTCTTTTTTTAATAAAGAGATCACCAGCCTCAGAGCTGAATCCCTCCAGCCTGTAAATGTGAGTAGGTTCACTTAATTTCTGTTCCTGTCATTTCTGGCAATCACACAGTGTTCACCATTTCTACTCAAATAACCAGTGTGAGGTTTTATGGAGGCAGGGAGCATTCATCGTTGTTGCTGTTTCCTTAATACATGTGCTTGATTGAGGTCAGGTCAAACTCTCAAGCCTAGAGATGGACCAAAAATACATCACCTGCTTACAAGATGCTGAGATAAATTGCTGTTTTCTTCCATACATTCTCTGTCCTGGTTTACACAGCTTTGAAAGTTTTGACACTCACACAGTGTGAGTTTCTCTGACAAAGCTATATAGCTATGGTAATGTAGAAAATAAGCTTGCAGTGGCCCTGAACTTGAAAATGGCAACACGCATTCCAGGCACCAGTAAGAAGCTCACACACCTAGCTGTTTAACTGGTGTACAGCATTAATTCCTTCCACCTCAGTCATCTTTGGTGTGTACAGTGACAAAGCAGCTCCATTCAGCATTACAATTCTAAAAAAACATTTGAAGTGATGGGGAAGTGGGTTATTACATGCAAAGACAGATACTCACATGGACACATCCATCGGCAGCCACAAGTTTCTTCAATCTTAACAGCAGGAAGACTGCTGTGACATACCGGTTTTGGCATCCTCTCACAGTTAATTTGGTGACTCTCTAGAACTGTGTAACCTCCTGGAAAGCATGTCACAGTATGGCACATGTCCGGTAATGTCCATTTGTCACCAGGCTAGATAGGGAGACATGGACACTTAACAATTGAATGGAACATGGGCAGAGGGGAGAAAAATGCAAAACTTGGCTTCTCTCATGCTCCTACATCTAGCAAGTAAAGTGACACTGACAGCAGTGCTACTCAAATTATCCTTGGATAATTAAATAACAGAATGCAGCATATTAAGGTCTTCATGAGGCTGAGGAAGTTTTAATTAGCAACACACTAAGAAATAGACTCTGAAATGCCAAGTAAAAGATAATAGTCTAGAATAGATGTCTTATTACAGCAGAATGAAGTATCTGGTACTCCATCTATTGTTAGCTTACCCATCCTACAGCATGCATGAATAGCATAGTCAATAAAGAATTCCCCTTGGGTTTTCCATAAATGTCAAAGCCTTTAGTTTTCATAAACCATAAAATTATTTTAGAAAGAGCTCTGAGAATAAATGGTCATG
>NW_010164762.1:0-5603 GCF_000695765.1 Mesitornis unicolor | reverse complement strand
TGGAACAGAAGGAATTAACAAAATTTATTCCAAGCTAGAAAGGTGTGTAATACTCTAGTTAATTTATCCACAATTCCAAAACTTTAAAACAGTTCTCCCTTCCTGAAAGGAAATTGTTCCTAATATTATGAGATATACATAATGGTTTTGTAAAATTAAAAATAAAATAAAAAATATATTCTCATTTTCTGAAGGATAGTCTAAATTTTAAGGCATCAGGATTACATACTACTAAATGACAAAGAAATATATGTGGCCACAATCTGGAATACCTCAAGATTCATATCTACAAAAAGCTGAGCTCTCTGGCCCAAATTCTGCAGAGCTCTAAAGTCCATAAATATACAAATCAGAGCGTTCATCCCTGAGGTCTGCATTCCCAAGAATATCCCCAAATGTGGGAAACAGCCCTTTCCAGACCTACGTCTACAGAGGTGAGTCCAGAAGCACTAGTAATAAGTGAGACAGTAGTTCTATGAATCGGATAACATTTTTTGATATTCACAAGCATGTCGGGAAGAAAAGATGATTGCTATTGGGCAACATCATCTAGCAACCTCTCCTTTTCAGCTTACTCAAACTTCCCATGCAAAAGAAGAGCAAAGTGGCAAAATATCTAGGTAACCACAGCAGAATTCATAGACTATTCTGGGCACTAGCGTGCAAACCAAGAACAGTAAAGAAAAAGTACTGCTTTCTGTCTCTGAGGTACGTGATACTGTCAAGTTGAAAAGTGTATTGTCAGATTTGCAGCCATGAAAATTTACATATTAAAGACAAGTTAATTTATTGTTTTTTATTTACAAGTTACATACTGCTTTGTATGTTTCAGGACTGTGAGAAGGGAACTTGTCCTAAAAGCAGCTGAATACTTTTCAGTCTTGCGAGCCTAGAGAAAGCTGTGAAAAAGTAACATGAGAAGCTTTAAGTATGGAAAAATATTTAGATAGGGAGAAATTGAATGGTTTTTAATTACAGTTGTCTTGCCTACAACTCACTGAAAGGAGAGCACCTGGAAGGGTACATATACAGCTGTGCAAGTCTGGCAAAGGACCCTCTAACTTCTATTAAATTTTTGATAGTTTTTATATCACTCTTTAACAGAACAGCTATTGGAAAACATCTAAAAGCTGGACAAGAAAAGGAAAGCACAGCACATTAAAACTAAAATATCAATTGAATTATCCAAACAAAGCCAAGAATTCCAATGCAAAGGAAAATGCGGGGACTCAGAATACAAAGAAAGCCTAAATCCCAATTGATATGAAATCATAGGAGTATGAGTAGGACAGAAAGGAAAGCAAAAGCAGAGGTTTCTAAGTCATGAAGGCTAAGTCTGCTGAAACAGATGAGCCTGCCAGCACACTGGAGGAAGCCTCAGACTTCCTCTCTAAGGGAACTCTGAACCTATGGACCTGGACTTGCACATTCTTCCTCTTACTGTGCATCTGCGGGAAAGAAAGCCATGTACCCCAGCCAGCTGGGTACCTGGCACCTTTTTGTTCAATTACTGGTTATGATGATTTAGCCAGTGGATATGACGAGTGCTAAAAACTTACATGGATTCAAAGAATGACTGAACAATTTCATGGAAGAGAAAAATATTGAGCTCCCTGTAACACCAAAAAGATGCCACTCGCAGCTCCGGGTGCTTACTTACATTCTTCCCTGACTTCTATTTTTAGCCACATAACACAGAGGGTTGGATGGATTTTTGGCTTGACCTAGCACATTTGATTTTCTGTCCTTGTGCTACTGACCTTAGCCATGAATCTTCCTTCTACAGTGATTTCCAGGGTAGAGGCAATAACAACAATAACAACAAACTAATGAGTCACATTACTCCTGATATTAGATAGGATTTAGGATGAGTTTTTTGATCCTGAGAACTCTGGTTTCCTTGCAGACTGGGAAAGATCAGTTCCCACAGTCTCCAGGTGCATGACAGACATCCCGCTTGGGGAACTGAGCCTCCTGCAGTAACTCTGAGTAACGCCTGAAATATTATGGATACAATGCAAGAGCCTGTGTTTTCTGAATTGGGAAAGAGCTTTGATTCTTCATCCCTGTGGATTTGTGGACTACACTGGAAGAGGGTAACAGGTCAATGATGGTATGTTACTGACTGTGAGTCAGCAGAGGAATTCAAAGTGTAGGTGCCGATCACCAGGGCCAGAGCATTTCCACTGTGTCCTGTAGGCACCACGGGATGCTCAACAGCCTCCTTCAAAAGACAATGGCTCCCACTTTTTTTCTGGCTGACAGAAGATGTAACACAAAATTCATAAATGGGGTTCATTTTTATACAGACTGGAGCCTGGTCTCTTTTATTCCAAAAGCATTTTAGCCAGAAAGGAAATTGCACTTTAAGTTTATCACCAAAAAAATGAAATCTGACATGTCTGAAAATCAAGTTTGGGCTTCCCAGCACTTTTCTACACGTACGTGTGTCTGCTTATAGGAGCCCAGAGGCCTGGACACAAGTAATTCAAATGAATAAACAGCAATTTGATTATGTTTTGTTTCAAATTAAAAAGTTTTTCAAATTCAAATTTTTTGGGTTTTTTTGTTTTCTTAATTAGGCTGCCAGCCTCAAAGTCACCAGGTTATACTTTGTATCTGACCTTGCTAAAGCCTTTCTGTGTTCTGACCAGCTGACTGAGGCCAACTGTGTAAGACAGCTTTGATACAAGTATATTTCCTGTGTCTAGACAATTCATAAGCATTTCTTTATTAACTGCATCCTTCCTTACAGTCATGTCTTCACAAGGGAAAAATCAAAGGAATATTTTTAATGTACTGGAAATTCAAGATAAATCCTAGGGCAGAATACATAACTGATTCCCACTAGAAAATGTGTAAAAAGCTTATGCTAATATTTTTAAATGCATGAAGTATCATATACACTCAGACACCTTGGCATTTCACCTGAGATGAAGGAACTGAACCATTTGTAACATCTACATAATTTTTTTCTTAGAGTGGGTCACTTCTAAGAGATCAGATGGGTTTACTAACATTTCTGAGCATTTTCTCAGGATTAATAGAAGTTTTTTTTCTGCAAGGGAACACTTTGACTTCATTACTTAAGAGACGGTTTTCCCTAGAGATACGACTATCATACAATAATTACCTTCCTGTAATATTTTCACTGGGACAAGGTATTTGTATTTGTAGCAGAAGGAGAGGGTCTGGACAATGATGTTGCCTCCCCCTACGCATGCACCTTTATTTTCTACCTTTGCCAGAAGTTCTTTCAACAGGAGATGGAAATACATTTTTCTTTGTCGGGGAAGACACACACTGTCACAAGTTTTGGCTCTGCACTGCCTTCAACACTATTCAACACACTGCAAGATCAGGTGTCATTAGAGGAAGTCTCCTTTGTGTGCAAAGTTATTCCATCAGTTCAAAAGCCAACATTTTCCTCCTCCAAAATAATTCTTAATATTGTCTAACACACTTTGTTTCAGATTATTTATGAAGGTATTCATGGTCCTGTGTGAATTTTGTAACTTGAAAGTCAGATGGATAACACAGGCAATACACTTACTTTCTTTTTGTTTCCTTCCTCATCTATACATTCTCTGACAGGGTCTGAAAGAGAAACAAATACCTTTTAATCATCTCCCTCTCTTATCCAGCCTTTTAAGTGGGGGTTACCAAAATACAGATTGCTTATTTAAAAATGTGACTTAGGCTGTAAGAAGGTGGGTTTTTTGGTGTTAGAATGTGAGAAACCTTACCTGAAGACTGCAGGCATTTGACCAAAGTGTACAAAAGTCAAAGAATGCATAAGCTTTTTAACTGGTAGCATTACCTGAGTTCTGCAGTGACATTGGTCTCAAATACCTTGTGAGCAATAGGTAGGCTGTAATTCTATAGCACTCCGTGTACTGATGTACAACTCTGCTCAGATAGTACTTAAAAGAAGATCACAGCTTTAGCTATGAGGCAGGGTCTAACATTACTTCTGAATTTTCTGATGAATTTAGAATAATTCTGATAATTAGGAGGTAATGAGAATTTACATACACATTTATTAACTGCAGAAAGAGAAATACAGTGAGTAACCTCAAGATAAGATTTATCAGCAAGTAGCATAAGTACAAAAATAGCGGCAATAAGAATACTCAAATTCAGTTTCATTACATTTGGGCATTACTGTGATGGGCAGGGTTTTTTATATAATCAGTTAGATGGTCACAAGGCACCCCATTGAACTGCAGTTTCTATGTTTATGTGCTCTTATAACATACCTAAAGATATATGGAAAGTAATTCATATAAGTGCTATGGTACAACAATGTGATATGCACGTGTCTAGGAAATTAAAACACTGACTAGCAAACTCTTTATATAATACTACACGCTGCTAGCATCTATGCACTATATGCTCTGTCTTTTCCAGGACAAGTAATGTCTTTTGAAAGCATTTAGGAAATCTTTTAAACCTTTTTAATAGTATTATTTTTGGTACACTTCCATACATAAAGTAAGAATCCCTCTGTACAAGAAATACAAGTGTATGAGTCTGGAGGGGAAAATTACACTTTACAGGTTGTAAGAAACTTAAATAAAACAAAACAAAACTAAAGAAGATAGTTTCTCACCCCATAGCAAAGGCTTTACCATCAGCAAAAGGGAGAGCTAAATTTTTCAGATTTAGATGTCTAAAGATACTTGTCATTCAAGTATTTAAGCATACACTTTGTGCTGTTGGAAAAGTTTTCATAAAAATGTAAAGCTTTCACGTTTAGTACCAATAGGTTATAGCACAGATTACAGTAAGAAAGTAGTTACTGGTTTCAAAATTCCTGCTTCCCATCCTATATCTTAGATCAATGTAATTTAGGGCAAGAAAATCACCTATTTTACAGTGTAAGGAGAGGAAATGCATCTTTAAAAGCTTATTCTAAAAGAAAGAAAATGGCAGCTGTTTAAATCTAGAAAATGGCAGCTGTTTGATGCTCTGGAGAGATTTTAAAATGCCAGAAGTGATCCCAGTGGAGACTGATCGGATATCTCTAAGCTGGACTGTGCACACTCTGCAACTTCCTCATTCTTAGTGGTACTTGGCTCTGCAAAAAAGGTCCTTTTATTTTAATGGAAATGTAACTAAGCCCTAGTAAAGCTGGTAAAAAACTGTGTAATGTCGAACACAATGAGACAGCGGTTTGCAGAGAGGACATATAGATCCACTGTAATGACAACACTGTTAAATGACAATATTGTAATCAACAATATGAGTAATAAATATCTATATAAGCACTGACCAAGGAGGCAAAAGTTGAAACAAGCTTCCTTAGATGAGGGCACTGCTATCTACAAATTCTTTCTTATTCTATTTGTCTGGCTGAATTCTGTGTGGACATACACATAACAGTGCTCTTGTCTGTGCTGAAAAATACGTAATTTGAAGTCTTTACTCAGAACTAGTTGAAGCATATCCCCATTCATTCATGACAGCTCAAGCTTTCCTGATGTCCTTCAGTTAATGACAAGTTCTGATTATTAATAGCTTGAAAGTTCAGGCCTATGCAGTTTTCAAAATATTGCCGGAATTTGATTAATTAGAATCACAGAATCACAAAACGTTAGGGA
>NW_010164761.1:22244-74585 GCF_000695765.1 Mesitornis unicolor | reverse complement strand
CCAGCCAGTTTTCCACCCAAGAGAGGGTGAAGAGAGGGTGAATCCTCCCTGGGTAGTTTACTCTCTTAGATTTAGAAATTCAATTTGCAGGCAAGTTTTAAAAACATAAGTAAAATAAGCATCCTAGACATCTTAAAAGAAAACAAGCCCTGCTACTGTTCTCTGAAACTATTATTTGAAGGGTAAAAAGGCCCAGGATATTCCTTCTCAGTGACTGCAAGCATTTTTCTTGCTCAGTTTTCAGAACTATTTCTCTAGACTCATGCCTATAGCTTCCCATCCCTGTTGGGCCTCTTATAAACACTTCAGGTAACTTTTATAAAAATACTTTGTCTGAATCCTCAGTGCTGCAGGAATGGGTGGTGGCACAGAGTCAGCATGGACAGACAGTGGCAGTTTCCTACTTCTCCCCAAATCCAGGGGATCTTTGAAAACACAGAGCAGCCAGCATTGTGCTAGAAGTTACACATTCTGGAGATGGAAAAATGTTTTTCTCTCCATCTCTGTTTTTCATTACTTACATCTTTACATCTCTCCATTTGGTTGGGCCTGCACTGTGGTACTGTAAGGCACTGCCTCAGGCTGCATCATGAAGTCTGGTACAAAGCTGGTCAGCGTGGAAATGGAAGCTGAGGTTAGCTGTGTTCTCATCTCACCTGTACCACCAAGTTATTGTATCACCTAGGGCAAGTTAGCTCAGCTCTCCGCATGTATAAAATGATGTGGGTGATAACACATATCCATCTCACAGGGGTGCTGCAAAGGCTGATTAATTGATGAGCACTTGTAAAACATTTTGGGAAGCCTGGATATAACCTGCTCTGAAAAGATAAGTTTGGGGAGTTTATTTTGCTTTCCAGACTACTTCAATTTCCGTTTCATTTCTCTTCACTATTATGTAGAGACATACCCAAAACATGAGCACTGAGATAGGGAAAGGTCAGTTTAGCAATCCCTTCTATAAAATTCATAATAAGACATGACTTCTTTTTGCTCAAGCAGTAGCAATATATTGTACACTTTCATCATACAGTCATGCTGTTCTTGGTTTTGGTTTGGTTTGTTTTTTAATATACTAAGGTTTTACTAAGGTAGAAAAATAAATTACTTATCAATTACTTATCAAAATCTTATCATCAAGAAAACACTTTAAGAGACCTAGAAAAACTGGTACAGCTAAGAAAATTAAAGTGCATCTAAGATAGTATTAAAAGTAAATAAAAAGAAAAGCCTAAAAATCTTGAATCTCCATCCCTCATAGAGAATAGGTTACTGCACAATCATTACAACTTCCTGCACAGGTAAGAAAGGAGGCCTTTGAGTGAGATACATTGACCATGAACTCCTCACAGACAATCAGTAAATGTTATTTAGCACAGATGTTGCTGTAATTGTGAGATACAGCAAAAATCAATGTTTAATGGCAGACTCCCAACTCCACCCTGGCAATGCTCTTGAGTTATCACCAGTCTAGAATTTAAAACATGTAGAACAAAATTGGTTGAGATAGGTCCTCTAAAGTTGTTATCATCACTCTCAATACCCCTTGGGTTTTCTTATGCCCGAGTCACCCACAGATAAATAGATTGTGATTTATATCCATGTACTTCTAACCTTTGCTATCTACTGCTATTTAGGGACAATGCTTTTGTGAAGTGCTGTGCATACATAAAACGTTATTCTTTCGGTAGGAACTATCTTTCTGTTGTGTTCAAACAGTATGTATTACAATGCATGTTGTTTCAATACGAGTAATTACCCTAAATGTTGAGAATCTCAACCGACCATTATTAATGAAACACAAAATCATAATGCTTCAGCAAAACGTGAGTCTAGTAGCAAATGCAGAGAAATAAGTGGTGTAAAATTTGCTAAAACATTGCCAGTGTAGAGTTCTACTCATACCAATTCTGCATAAAGGATGAAGATGTTGGTGACACAGATGACGTAATTAATTCTGTGTTTCATTTAATGAGAACGTCCTATATGGAATTCAGCAGAATTTGTTTCACCTCTCACCCTCATATGGGGTCTTGCCCTCTCTCTCCTAAACAATGTATGTGCAAAGGACATATATACAGAAAATAGATTTTTTTTTAGCTTAGTGACATTCCTACGTGGCATATAGGAATCTTACCAACAATTCACAGATGTACACATCACACAAAGGGGTAAAATGCAATTTGTAGGGCTGATTGACTGATCTGTATCAATCTGTATATTCATCCCAGGATAAGCACTCCATCTGCTGCAGATGCTAGCTACAGGGGTTTTGCAATATCGGCTTTCAAGGCAAAGAGGCATCTACAGTATACCTAAAGGGCTGGCTAAGAGAGAGAGTTACAAGAGTTGTTGAGTTGCATGGAAGGGCTCTAAGTGGGTGAGCCATCCAGATGCAGAACTGAGTGACATATTCCATCCGTATTAACAACACTTAAAACCTGCATAATCAGTGAGAGCACTGAGAGGAAATGTCCTCTGAAAAGGTTTGCTTTTCTTTGCTGCTGACATTCAGAAGCAATTCTGCTTATAATAGAGGGACTAGGATCGTGATGTCTTTATTGCTTTATCTCCTTGCATTCCCTGCATGGGAGCATTTGTGTGTGTGACCTTCTGTCTGACCTTAATTCTACTGAATCTCTCTCCTTTTTGCTACCCATGCCCAGTGACTTAAAGAGCACACTGGCTAAAATGCTGACACCATTGACTATCCTTGAAGGCTTGTAGCTTGTGTATTGCAACAAAAGTGGTATCAGCTGTAACATATACAAGTACATACTCAGAGCAAAATGGAGAAAAGATGGACAGATCTGAAATAGTGCCTCAACTATCAAAACAGCAGGTGCAGTACTGAACCACACAGGACCTGAGTCTACAGAGTACAGCACAACATTTTTACAACCTAGAACTTAAGTACCATCCAACGCACTACAACACAAAGTGACTAATGTCTGCTATGTGGTTTGCATTTTCTCTCTCACACCCACACCCACGCACACATGTACAAACTGTGTGACTTCAGAAAAAAACAAACCTGTCACTACAATATGTCTAAAACCTAAGGGAGAAAAAAAAAAAAGAAAAAAAGAACTTGGGGGCATCTTGATTGGTGACCAGAGTTTATGGATTAACAAAAAATCCATTGTGACTCTATAGGCACAGAATATATTTTACACAGTGCTTTTTGGGGCGAAAGACATTTCTAAAGGTAAGGCAAAACTCCAGGCCATGGGAGAAGTATATTTCTTCCATGTTTCTGACATAGGAGGGGTTATAGTCTTCAGTAGGTACAGTCACTGGTATAAAAAGCAGTAAAGACATAAGGAAAAGATACCTGTAATACACCACTTTGCATGTAGAACCTACTCTCACAATTAACATATTATTCCAAAAGGTATCTCATTGACCTTTGGGGAATATGTTCAAGAACTAAGATATATTTCAGTGGGCACAGTTTTGTTACAATCTAGCTGTCACAGAAATATTTGGATAGAGCAAGGCAGTAAAGTGACTAGGAAATTACTAATTGATGACTGCTTCCCTTATGGAACTATTAATACAGTAAGCTATAACTTTCTTGTTCCATTTTAGGAATAACTGATTAACCAGTGACATTATACCTCTGATGAGTTTTCAAAAATCCATCCAACCTTGCCAGAATTTCTTCTCTGACAAATAAACCACTCATAATCACCAAAAGCTCTGAAAGAAAAGATGATTTTCCCAGTAATTTTCCTCTATCAAAACTAAACCTCAGTGGGACAGGCTCACAGAATGTTCTTCAAATATTTTAGGGTGCACACATTCAGTAGGATTCAATAGAAAGGAATAAAATCATTTCCAAATCAGCGAAAAGAAGAAACACTGTGAGTCTTTTAGCTGCTCTCACACACTGAGCAGTACATTACCAGCTGCAAGGATCAAAGCTTAGCGGGAAGTTCCTAAAGGGCCAAGTGACTACATAGTGTGACTGCTGATTACACCTTCCCCAGACAGCCTCGAAATGGGAACGTTATTAAAACAGGATTATTTTAAGACTGTGTTCTCAGTGTCTCCATCAGGCTGAGCTCATGCAGTAAAAGCTGTAGTTAACGGCACAAGTAAACCACAGGCTGAAGTATGCCTGGTATAGCCTCCACCCCTACCTTTGATCAGAAAAATTGCAGCTGGAACATTTAGTTTGGAAATATGGATTCATATGACAGGGTGCACACTAGTATTTTGTACATTCTTTCTGCAGTTGACTCATCTAAGTTGGACACATGCTGCTCAGCAAGTGTATCCATTGCGGTGGCCAAATCAGCATGTCGGTGAGAATGGGCACTACTCTCATTGGTGGTCCTGCTGAGGGCAGGAGCCTGCTGGGGCCAGTGGTGTAGTGTAAGCAGCAATGCCATACCATAAGCAAGAGAAGAGACCTGATACAGCTCTGTCCTGGCTGAAATACACTGAATATGTTTTGCCTGCCTAAAATAATTAGGCTTTCATATCTGCTGCCAATGAATCCCTCAGTAAAACTCTCCTTGCTTTCAGGATAAGGCTGAATTCTTGACAATGAGGAAATTTTAAAAAAATCTAGTTTCTTGGAGAAATCTCTTAAGTTAAAATGTGTTCTTTTTTTTTCTGATTTGCTTGTCTTTCTTGGACCTACAAATATGAGATATAACCCTTGCAAGGAGAAAAAAAAAAAAGGAATTTCCCTACTCTAATTTACCTAGGTATATTGCAAGGAACAACAAGCTTTTACAAAATGCTTTGCTTCCCTTCTGTCCCATATGCAATGAAAATATTGAGGGGAAGAGAATAGAAAGAAAAGAGATAAAAAGTCCTTTTTTTTCCGCCCACAAAATTCAGCAAGAGTCCTTTGTTTGGGAAAGAGAAAAAAAAAAAAGACATGTTAAATCTCATCTGATAAAATGACACTGCTATCTTAAGATGGTGGGTAGAACTGTGATGGTGCTGCTGTCCCCTACTATTAAGGGGTATTTTGGGAAGCTGCTTCTACCTATTGCTTCTGAGGAAGGAGTTCCATCTTCCACAGGACTCCAAAATTCCATTAAAGGTCTCCCATTTGAGTCCAAATTCTGGCAAGGTTCAAATGTGCTTATCTTTCAGTACCTTATAGGAATACTTTCTGAGATTCACAGAATCACACAGTCTCTGTGTGGAAAAGACCCCATGCATTTTCTTTTCCTGCAGAAACATACTGTATAATCAACACTTCCAAGTCTCATTTCAAATATTTCAAGTGATAAAGTTCCCACCACATCCCTTGGGACATTATTAGACTCATAAATCTCAATGTCAGGAAGTTTTTCCAAGACATATCACCTAAACTTTCACTTGAGCTCATTCCATTCCTCTCCTTATTACACCAAGTAATTCTCTACTTCATGGATACATTCTTCCAATGTTTGTAGACCTCCCCATCCACAAGTCTGCAACTGCTTAAGCAAACTTCAGCTCCTTATCTTAATTTTATTGTGTAAAGCAATCCCTCCAGTCTGCTCAAGCATCTCACTGCTTTCTTTTTTAATAGTTTTCTGGTACTAGTATACAGCGAGGTTATGTGTCCTTCCCTTTGTAGTCCTTTTAAACAGAATAGCAGTCTCTACAATTACAGCATAGGATTTCAGAGTTTAACTCTTCTCCAAAAATAAACAAAAGTAAACTGACATATTTTTCCTTTCTGTGTATGTTTCAGAATTATAATTAGATTTATTAGCACTTGCAACTGTTAGTGAGAAGCCAGATCAGTTACTTCTCTTTTTTAATTATTATTATTATTTCTGGCCCATTTGCCAGCAAAAATAATTTCAGTAACTTTTGTACTGTGAAATACAGAACTCCTCACCACTGATGTGACTGAGCTTAGACTGAGAGGTTCAAAATGTCACTTCTGCTATTGCAGACTTCTCTGATGTTCCCTATGCTGAGAGGCAAAGCAACTATTACAATTTCATGCCTGCTCTGTGCACACTTCCTATAGGAGAAACTGTGCTTCTTGACTCATAACTGAAGTGATCTTAAAACTGCATCCCAAGTACACACACAGATACATTCACTTTGGTGCCCTCCCACTTGTGCTGGTTTTGGCTGAGGCAGAGTTAAGTTTCTTCATAGTAGCTAGTATGGGTCTGTGTTTTGGATTTGTGCTGAGAACAGTTGCTAATACAGGGATATTCTTATTATTGCTGAGAAGTGCTTACACAGAGTCAAGGCCTTTTCCGTTCCTCACACCACCCCACCAGTGAGTAGACTGGGGGTGCACAAGAGGTTGGGAGGATGTAAAGCTGGGAGAGCTGACCCCAGCTGACCAAAGGGATACCCCATGCTGTATGTCATCATGCTCAGCGATAAAAGCTGGGGGAAGAAGAGGGAAGGAGGATGTTTGGGCTGATGGCATTTGTCTTCACGAGTTACCGTTATGCATCACGGAGCTCTGCTTCCCTGGAGATGGCTGAACACCTGGCTGCCATAGGAAGGAGTGAATCTATTCCTTGTTTTTCTTTGCTTGTGTGCACAGCTTTTGCTTTGCCTATCAAAGTGTCTTTATCTCAGCCCACGAGTTTTCTCACTTTTACTCTTCTGTTTCTCTACCCCGTCCCATGCTTCCGATTCTTTCCCCCATCTCACTCTGGGGAAATGAATAAGTGGCTGGGTGGTGCCTAGTTGTCAGCTGAGGTTAAACCACAACTACACTGTTAAGTTAATGCACAGCAACACAGTTCATTATGCCATGTAAGAGTGCAAATAGTGCAAAGCTTTAGTAATCCTAAATACATACAAGAGCCAGAATGAAATTAAATGCATGAAGGCACTCCAGAAAAAGGTGATTTCATACCTGAGCTACAATACTTCTAATTGAGTCAACCACAATGTCTTTGATCCTTTTCAACTATTGTAACAATTCTATGAGGAAAATGTAAGCACCCAACTTAGTACAACTGCACCAGTTAAATGTGAGGTAAAAAAAAAAAAAAAAAGAAAAAAACAAACGCAGAACTTCCTAGAATCTTGAAAATTCAAGAAAAATCTGGAAAGTTCAGTCAACCATTCATTTTATTCAAAGATTGTGCCAGAAGCAAGTTGCAGGTTTCCATATGAACATTCCTATAAAAGACACCCCTATTTCTCCATTTCCTTGGGCTGCTTTTATCACATAGTTCTCCATTGGAAAGGCCCCACTATTAGACCGACTCTTCTCAATCTAGTCACATCATCAAAAAAATAATTCCATAAGAATCATAGGATGGTATGGGTTGGAAGGGACCTTAAAGATCATCCAGTCCAATCCCCTGCCATGGGCAGGGACACCTCCCACTAGTCCAGGTTGCTCAAAGACCTGTCCAACCTGACCTTGGACACTTCCAGGGAGGGGACATCCACAGCTTCTCTGGGCAACCTATGCCAGTGTCTCACCACTTTCACAGTAAATAAGAAGCACTTTCCTCTTTGCCAAAGGCAGCCATGATATTTTCGTGATACTGCTGAGCAAGATTAATCTGGGTAGTAAAGGATATAGTGAATAACCATGTATGGTACTGTAAAGAGGGACGGGAGAAAAAGGTCCCTACAGGAAAAACATATCAAAAGCAGTTTGCCTGAATTTTAGCAGCACATCACATTCCATTCATTGATTGAGTCCAATTAAGCTATCCTTGATGTCATACATCACTATTAGTTACTTAGGAAACCTTCCTTTTATTTGAAATCACCCTTTAAACAGCCAAAACCCAGAAGTACATCTGAACATCCTCTCCCTGTACATCTGTTATGTCCAGCTTTCTGGTACTCAGGTAAAATTAGCCTTGATGCAGTTAGGATTTGAGAAGGTATAAGCCTAAGTTAGTTCAAACTCTAACAAAATATATTTTAATCCTCTTCCAGGCACATACTTGGGTACTTTTTCATATCAAATCTAAGCATCTCCTTGGAATATTTATTTAATGACCTTAGCATTTGCATCAAGATATTAATCAGTCAACTGTAAATAACTCCAGACTGTCCCTAAGAGTTTAAAATTTGTCAGAGAAGCTAACTATAATGAACAATAGAGAATTGTTTGGATTTTATTCTGAGGGTTCTGGAAGAAAAAAAAAATGCTTTGAAAGGGGAAAAAAAATAATCCCAAATGTAACAAACTTCATTTTGTCACTTCAGCATCTCATTTAGCTTATACCTCTGACAGATTGATATTTCAGTCAAGATTTCCTGTCTTCTCATGCAAATGCCAAGATGGCTAATTCACTTTAGAAGATCCTTTATTTATGACTATCTCCCACCCTGCTTTAATTTCAGGGGGTGGGACCGGTAATGTTTTTTTTAATAGGTTTCTTTTAATGGACTACAGGATGTTGTTGTAAGGTCACTGACCACAGTGACAGGAGAAAAAGGACTGTGAATCTGTATTATTTTCAGGTCACTGAGTGACCACGAGAGAATGGGTTGTGACTGGGAAGTGCTGGCTTTCATTACTTTGCATAGGTCTGAGTGACCTTTCATTTCCACTGTCCTTCCCTACCTCTGCTGTAAGAGCCTCCCCTATTTTTGGCTTTTCTCTGTAGTATCCATCTTCAGCTATAAACTCCTCACTCCAACGAGTAACACTGTCAGGGGTCCGAAGGAGTTTGTTCAGGGCTGGTGTTGTCCCAGGCCTCTCCCCAGTTTGATTCCCAGACCCTTGTCTCTGTAACTGTCATGTATCATTTATACAGCAGGGCTGTAACAGACTGTGGTTTCAGCCTGCGGCAAACATCCGTACGGCTCAAGCTAACCCTGGGTGAACAACTATTACTCATGCAGTTGCTTCAAAGTGCTGTGTTCACTGACACATAAAAGTACAACCTATTTTTCAAATAATATGATTTCTCCAGGACACTTGGCTATTGTGAAGTTTGTTTTTTAATAAAATGGTTGTGCCTATGACTGCTCTGCCTAAAATAGAGAATGATTTAGCAGCAACAACACAAAATACAATGGTCTGGGCTAGACAACAGTGATGTGTAAGAGATGCTGCCTCTGGGCTTACAGAAAATACCCTACTCCTTCTACTTTTTATCCATCACTACAGTTCTGCTGAGCATCTGCCTTTTCTGTAGTACTGCCAGTCTCCAGTCTGCACTGTGCAGGTGGTGTAAATCATGTAATTACAATATTACTTGATAAATAACTAAGACAGAAAAACTGGGAAAGTTTAAACAATGAAAGAATAGAACAAAAAAGAAAAGGATGGAATTTGAAGCAGAGCAGAAAAGGAAGATCATGGAAGAGGCAATTGGAGAACTGAAAGACGGGGAAAAATAACGAAGATTGCTTCAAAGTGTTCTTGCAAAAATATTTCAATCTTTACTCTTCATTAATTCATAATACTCTTCCTTCATCTCCACTATAATGATTCTTCCACTCAAACCAGAGTTACACCAGAAAACAATGTAATAAAGTTTCTAATTCTTAATTCAAAGAATTCTGAAGCTTTATAGAAGATAACCAGAACCACAGTAGTTAACTGCCATTTGGGGTGGGGTAGAAGAATATGAAGATAAATATAAGTAATATACACAAACGATTAAACACAGATCTTTGAGAAAAGATAACAGATAAGGTGGATCACAGGCCTTAGTCTGGGTTTTGTTGTTGTTGTTGTTTGGGGGTTTTTTTTGGTCTGTTTTGTTGCCTTTTTTTTTTTTTAACAACAATTCCAAAGCCACGGACTGAAAACTGTTGGCCGGAAAAAAAAAGATCATATTTTCCAAGCTTCTCAAGCACGAGACGGTTCTCAGTCCTTACCGCTTCTTGCAGTTTGCCATCCAGCTTATCATCAGTCCTTTCAAAGGAAGAAGTGATGTTGCTTTGTGCACCATTTAGCAAGTTCCTGAACATCTGGAAACCTGTTCTTTCTGAAACATGGAAACTGTTCCCACTAACTCGTGCCTTTAGAGAAGAAGGGCATTTGTTCTATACAAGTGAGATACTGCAGACCAGAAAATTAGTTATTTCCCGAAGTATGGGGATAAAGTGGTAAGTATACGTAGTCTGGCAAGCACAGGGCTCACACCAGCAGCAGAAAGATCAACAGGCCCAGGGCTTTTGGGTGAGAGGTAAAACAGAGTAATTATCCAGGGCATGAGTCAATAGAGAATATAAGGAATCACATCACAAATTTTTATTGTTGCAAATCATTGATTGCTTACACACAGTGCTATTTACTTTAATTCCACAAGTTCATCACCACATCTGTCACTGGTGAATTCGTCCACATTTTTAAGATGCTCACATATTATATTATAGCCACTCCATTTCACACTAATAGCAATACTACATAATTCATCACTGTCACTTCAGGCAGTGTTCTGTAGCTGTCTTGACCTGTAAAAAGAGAGGCAATAAAGATGTAGAGCACTGTGGCTCTTTGCAATCTAGTGTGTCAAGCCCTGTGGCATCATGCTTTCAGTGCTGAATTTCTTCAGCAAACTCCAGCTCCAGATGATCCTTCAGTGAAAGACAGAGGAAAAGGAGAAGTTTCTGTCCCTGTTGTCAATGATCAAAATCATCAGCCTGCTAGGGACTGTTACACAGATCGACAGGTAATTCCTAGACAGAGGGCTCCACAGTTTTGCAGAATTTTAGAAATTCTGCACAGCTCAGAGACATGTGACCTTCTGCATTCACCAGGTAGAGTTTGTTTTAATGGCGACACATATTTGCCTCTGCAAGCTGAAATTAGACAAGACTGAACATCAGACCTCCATCTCTACATGCTGGGTCTGACAGCCTGCAAGGAAACCACATTTTCAAGAGCAGCTAAACTATTGTATTGTCAACCCAGTCTCTTCAGCAGATCGGAGTGTTATGCAGCAACTTTTTATCTCTACATTCATATAAAGTCAGTCAGACTTTGCATGGATCAATGTAAACCCATGAAAATAAAATGTGAGAAAGAAACTCTATGCAAGAAAATACTATTGTGTTTTAAACAGCAATATGCAGAATGAAGTAAATTCTCAAGTATATGAAAGAGACAGCTAGAGTACTTCATCCTATTTCCTTATTACTTTGCTCTTTTACAAGACTGCTTGTTTCTTCCAGAAATAAGAGTGTAACTATTTCAAAGCTCAACACAGCCACAAAGAGAGCTCAACAGAATACATTAAAGATGCTTTTTGGTCTCCTGTATGACAGTTGCTATAATATTGAAGCAATGAGGAACCAATGATGTGGAAAAAGCACAGACATACAGAGCCTGACAAACTCACCCACATTTTAGGCAAACCACATTAACCAAAACAATGCCCATTGAGACTTTTAGGTATAAATGCAACACAGGAAGGAGGCAATCCTTTTTGTCTTTCAGCTCACCTATTTAAAATAAAAAAAAAAGAAAGAGTAAAAACTAAACTTCTGATGAATCTAGCTATAACTATCCCAGCAGGCCAATAATATGACTCACAGAGAAAAAGGAAATCATTCACTGTTGGAAGACACAAAGCAAAGCATCAGCTAAAGTAAAGTCTCCTGCTAAGGTATAATCCTTCTGTCCTGAATGTTAGCATGAAGAACTTGTAAGTTCAGTCCAGGAAATGAAAAATTGTTCAGGAAAAGCTGGCGTTAGGGGACCTACCCAGACAGGATTTGCCCCCATACCCCAATATCCAAGAAGGAGCATCAGTGCCTCCTCGAATGAGACAGCTGCCCAGCAAGAGCAGTTCAAGAACATTTGCCTGACGCAGGTAAATAATGCTTACTTCTTGGAGTTTAACATTGCAGCTGGGCAGTCTGGTAATTTTCAAACAAGCTTGAATGACTTAATGACAAGTAACAATAACATGTCTGATTACCCCTGCCTTAACTTCAACATTTTTCAGTATTTGGTCAGTTGGAAAATCAGGGCTGCAGAAAGAAAAATAAGGTTTCCATGGGAAGAGAAATATTATGATCCCTCACTCCTGTCAATTAGATACTCCAAAAATCACATTAACTGCCAGGTCCTATACCTTAAAAACTATCCCATTCCCTTGGGTGATATTCAACATGTCAATTCCTTATGCTGGAAAGAGTAAGCAGCTAATTTAGTTCCCATCACAGCTATTCCAACACTGCGTGCCTGACAAAGACAGCATCCAGATCAAGTGAATAGGGAAACAATTGTCCATTTAATCTCCAAGACCCAATCTTTTTGTGCCTTCTACCAAAACCTTTGTTCATGCATTAATTTCTAATTTATACCTAGAAAGCATAAGAATAATAATTTGCAGTGAAAAATAAGGCAAAGAATGGTATAGCTAATCACATTCCAATATTAAGAAAACAAACAAATATCCAGATGCTTTGCCCCCCTCCCCCAAATTACCTAAATCATTACTTTTGATTACAAAAATTAAAAACCAAACTATTCTTCTGGAATTAAAGCCTGAAATTTCTGAACTATCTGGAAACATGACTTGAGAATGTAAAAAGTAAATGGTGCTTACATTACCTACCAGCATAAAACAGTTTAATCTTTCATAGTAATTCGGCACATTTAAAAGCAAACAAACAAAACCAACCAAAACTAAGATGAAGTATTATTTGGGAGAATAAGCAAGTTGATCTCCAACATTGTCTCCTCCCTCCTAGCCACCTGGGAGAGAGTTATATGCCTGCCAACGAAGGCATTGACCCTTCAAGATGGAATTGATTCACCTTTTCAGAGCCCTACAAACCTACACCTGCTGAAGCCATGACTCTCTTCTAGTTATAGAAGTCTTAACTGAGGAGAGGCTGTGGAGAAGCTTGGGCAGAAGATTTGATTCTATATGGTCTGCGAGGACAGTGACAGTAAGTACACCTCTAAAATGGAATAAAGGGTCTTTCAGGGTTGATGAGGCCAAGAGCCAAGCCCTCTGGCTTTGTAAATGGTCTTTTTGCCACTCCAAATCTTTTTGTGGCCTGAATCAGCACCCTTTCTGCCGAGGTGGAGTGATAGCTCATTGAAGAGATTCTGCCCATCATTTCTGTATAGAAGATGAAGTGAGAAAACCATTCCATGGCTGCTTTTTCCATCTCCAAACTAGATATAACTAGAAACAAGGAGGGGAAAAAAAGAAGCACTATAGAAAGTAATATGAAGCTTCTCTTCTGACTTTTCCTCCTCCTCCTCTAGACCCCTCTTCTATGAATGAAAACACTACTAGTTATGTAGCCATGTCTTTAGTTTGCAGAAAAAGTCACAGCCCAGGACCCTATTTTTGAATTCCCCAGATATAACACACAGGTCTGAGAGTGCTGAAAGAAATGTCCCTCCAAAACTTCAAACACCAAATTAATCACGAAACACAGGAATCTGACCAAATAAAAAGTGAGTAAAAACATGATCCCAAAATGGTACCTTAAAAAAAGGATTTAATAATTCTTCAGTAAACATAGGCAGTAAAGAAGATAAAAGTTTTCCTTTGCTCCTCTTTTTTCCCCACAAATGTTTTTTTCTTTTGCATAAAAATATCGTCATTGGAGAAAGTGAGTTGTAGGCAAAGTTCTGAAATAGCAAAAGTAGTTTGATTCAATTTTATTTCTGATGCTTAAATTCTATTCCTTCTCTGGCCCTCACATCCAGTCACCATAGCAACAAAAGTGCTAAAAAATCCTCTGCCCATTTGATAATCATCTAATCTTTTAACAACAAAAGAGATGGGGAATGAGAGAGTGGAGTAGTGGGAAACACCAAAAGGAAAATAAAATCTGGTATTGAAAAAAAACCAAAACCAAATCAAAAACTTAAAAAATAAACAATAAAAAAGGAGAAGGATGAGAAATAAAAAGAAATTACCTATAGAACCTCTATGTCCACATTGAGAGTAGGTTTAAGACTCTCATTATCCCCCCACAGACACCATGGTGTCTTTTTGAATTTTATTTTTTTTTCCAGGGGAGCCTGCATGCTGTCTGAAATGCCCTTCAAGTAACTGAAAAAAAAATCCAGAGAAAAATCTAGATGATTCATGTTGAGAGTCCAGAAGATGAGCAAAGAGCTAAGGATTTTCATAACCAAAAAAAGCCACATTCTGTAGTTTATCTTACTTCTTCCTTCTTGTCAAAACAGGAGGGCTGGGTCTACAAGGTTATTTCAATAGGAATTCTCTGAAATGCTGAACATAATAAACTGAGAGGATGCCATAGCAGAAGTCTCTGTCTCCTCTAAGCATCAGGGCTCATGGTCCCCTGATGACAACAGCAGTACTACTGAGCAGCCGGTAGCCTGGATCAGGATGCATTCCCTCTCTGAGAAGAACACCACCATTACAGGCAATTTTCCATGATGGTGGAAACTCTCCTGCCAAGCAGATAAAAAAGTTTTCTGCTGCATATCCTTGTCCCTAACATCCACATAAGATGAAGCCCAGTTCAGCTCTTAATACAGCAGCCGTTACCTTTTTGTCCTCACTAAATCTGGAGCTACAGGATGGATGAGACATGGAAGTAGGGACATCAAATGAGGTTGTACGCAACTAGATAAATAGAGTGCACTGGCAATGCTGCAGTGGCCAAGCAACTACAGAAGCAAGCCACAATGCTGGATCTCATCTCCAGCACAAGCCCTCAATATCCAAACACAGAACATGCACAAGCTGTGAATAAAATGATGACTTCATTTTTTTGTTTCAACAGCTTCATAATACCCCTGTGCCCCCCAAAAAACTTCCCCAAAAAAACCACCCCAGCAAACATACATGAAGGACAGCCCATTTATCAGAACATCCAGATCAGCTTTCTATCCATAAATCTAGATATGGATATGGAAGCTATCAAGGTAGTAAGTGATTTAACTTACACTTTTCCCTTCAGGTTGAGATGGAAAACTGCATCTAGCTCGACAACATTTCATTAAACAATGGTTTATCTGTTCAAGTTAACTCAATGGGCATTGAAATGACTCTTAAATCTTGATGCTAGAAGTCGAACAGCTCCTGTGTCACTGGTAGCCCATTTGATCTGGGAAACTGCAAATGACCAAATGTTCTTGATGCACCCTTGGCAAAATGTTGCATCCCAAAGAAGGTGGTGAGGAGAGCTAAGATATTTGTGTAACAATCTTGGCTACTCATGCCTGCCAGAGAAGAGCAGCTTTGGTTTTAATGGATATTATTGCAAATACCTTATGAAAAAAATACCTTCTGCATATGCCTCTAACAGGGAAAGGAACAGAATTCTTACATAGCATTGAACTGATAGGTCCTACTATTTTTAAAATAATTGCTATTTCTCAGTTTGGGACAATTCATCTACAAGCATTTTAAGCTATTTGTAATGATTTTTTCTGAGGTGCCACATCACTGCAGCATCTCAGCACTCAATGCAATTATCCAAACACACCAATTAGGTAGGAAAAACTACCTTATTCCCGCCACAAAGAAAGAGAACTACATGCTACAAATTTCTCCTCCAAAACCAACATATATTAAGGTCATTAGTACTACTAGGAAGAGAGGCTTGAGTCTTGCTTAATTTTTGCAGTGCTTTCACCACAAAACTCCTATTTTTTGTATAATGGAGGGATGGTAAGCATTCATCATCCTCAGAGCTTATCCCTAAAGGGTCTTTTCAATTTATGCTTTCTCTTTAATCCAAGAATGTTTGAATGTGAATCTATATCCATTAACAACATTGACAACCCATTGCCTAACAAACTAGAATACCAAATAGGAAAACTCCAGGACTAGGGATCTTTGGATTTAGCTCCCAGCCTCAAGTAAACAACCAGATAAGGCTTTTACTTTTGTAGCTGCCTTTAGATATGCCTTCCTTCACACTTCACTGTAATTTTTCCTGCAACTCAAGGACATGACAAATCTAAATTCTTGTCACAGATGTTGAAGTGAGCACAATGGCAGATACAGACCCATGGGAATTTTCATGGTCTGTAGTACTTACTCACTTATATTTATGTAACACTGATGTGGATAAGGGCTTCTAATACAGCTTTCTTTGGTACCTATCCCTGACGTGAAGCACAGTTACAGCACAAGCTTAGACAGATGAGCCATATCATACCTGAAATACAAATAAATAACTATTCAAGTAGCTTTCCACTGCAAGCCCCCATGTGTTTCATGCTTCCAAAACCCGTTGAAGAGTTTCAATTGGAAATGGCTTCAATTCTTACAAAGTCCCAGGATAATGCCACCAAAACATTAATATTCAGTTTTAAGCCAGTTTGAACCAAGATCTAATAGATAACCTCCCAAGGTAGGGAAGCTACAGTGCAACTTCAGGTTTACAAATTCTTATTTAAGTCTGCTGTGTGTTTTCTTTAGTTTCCTAGCCAATCAACTGTTCAGATAAAAAAAGACAAGGTGAGAGGGATTGAGATGAGTCCTGAAATTTTCCTGCCACCATTGCAGTGTGGCAGTTCGGCCTAGAACCATCAGTGTCAGCAAAAGAACATATGCATAAAAATGAGGTGTAATTCATACATAAAGGCCTCATAACCAAATCATAACATTATAGTCTATGGATGCCTGTGGTGCAGAGCAATGCAAAATACACCATTCAGTTTCAGCTAACTCATTTAACTTTTTGGCAGGGTAAATTATTTTTCATGCTCTGGGGTCTAAGTGCTACTATAACCTGAATTAGATTGTTTAAAGATATACAGACATTCCTTGCCTTAGTTTGCACATGGAATCACAGAATTATTGGGGCTGGAAAAGACCTCTGAGATCAAGTCCAGCCTATGACCTAGCACTACCACATTGGCTAGACCATGGCACTAAGACCACATCCAGCCTTTCTTTAAACACCTCCAGGAATGGTAACTGCACCACCTCCCTGGGCAGTCCATTCCAATGTCTGATCACCCTCTCCATGAAAAAGTGCTTTCTAATATCCAGCCTAAACCTCCCCTGGTGCAGCTTCAGGCTATGCCCTCTCATTTTGTCACTAGTTGCCTGGCAGAAGAGCCTACTTCCCTTCAGGTTGTTGTAGAGAGTGATAAGGTCCTCCTTGAGTCTCATCTTCTCCAGGCTAAACAACCCCAGCTCCCTTAGCCTCTCATTATAAGACTTTCCCTCTAGTCCCTTCACCAGCCTTGTTGCTCTCCTCTGGCTCTGCTCCAGCACCTCAATACCCTTCTTGAAGTGAGGGGCCCAGAACTGTACACAGTACTCGAGGTGAGGCCTCACCAGTGCTGAGTACAAGGGGAGAATTACATCCCTCGTCCTGCTGGCCACACTATTCCTGATATAGTCCAGGATGCCATTGGCCTTCCGAGCCACCTGGGCACACTGCTGGCTCATGTTCAATTGATTGTCAACCAGTACTCCCAGGTCCCTCTCTGTCGGGCCGCTCTCCAGCCATTCTTCCCTCAGTCTGTAGCACTGCCTGGGGTTTTTATGGCCGAAGTGTAGGTCCCTGCACTTGGTCTTGCTAAACTTCATACCATTGGCCTCTGCCCATTGACCCAGCCCGTCCAGGTGACTCTGCAGCCTCTTCCTACCCTCTGGCAGATCAACACTCTCCCCCCAATTTGGTGTCATCTGCGAATTTACTAAGGGTAGACTCAGTCACTTCATCCAGGTCATCAATAAAGATGTTGAATAGAACTGGGCCCAGTACTGATCCCTGGGGGACACCACTGGTCACTGGATGCCAACTGGATGCAGCACCATTCATCATCACTCTCTGGGCCCAGTCATCCAACCAGTTTTTAACCCAGCGAAGGGTGCACCTGTCTAAGCCACAGACACATGCAGGTATCTATTTAATCATTAAAAATCTCTGCTCTAAATGTTTTTCTTTTACCTTTTGCCCTTCAGTCTTCACAGAGGGTTTTCTAAGATTTGTTCCCACTACCCTTCACCAGTTTTTTCAAGTCAATCTTTACTGACCCACATATGCGATAGGAGAAAGATTACAAAAAGGAAAATATACTTCTCTTGAAAAAAAAGACCCATTAAAAATTTAGTCTGCCCCAAAATTTATAAGGTAGAAAAAAGAAAAATCTTACCTTTTTATTTGTCTTCTGGGCTTTGCACCTTAAAAATTCACCTAGGTTAGAATTCAGAGATTTTCTTCTCACAACCTCAGGGCAAAGAAAGTTACTAAAAAGTACAGATTTCCTTAACTATTCATTTGAAAACAGACCTTTCAGTAAACCACCAAATCATGTAGTGGTTGGGCTAAAGTCACAATAAAAAGGCAGGAATACTAATACTCCACACCTGGTTCTGTAATTCTGGAGGAAGAGGGCAACAAACAGGAAGGAGATAATACAAAGCACATGGTTAAAACCAACCATTTAATTCTTTCACTTGTTCCTCTCTCTTTCTTCCAACTGTGTTATGGAGCAGACAGAACATAAAAAATCAAGTATAGGCAAGAGGGCACCAACCCCAAGCCAAAAACAACAATATAACTTCTTATGAACTCTGTCTCTTTGTACTACAAGTATTTTCTAATGACAACTGTCAGGCACAGAATATTGCAATATTCAGACCTTTCATCTAATCCAATTTATATTGGGTCATTGAGTCACCTATATCTTGACATCATATTATAGTTTTATAAAGCCTATGCAGACTTTAGATTAATATTACTGTGATTTTACTGTGCATGTGTCATGATCACATTGGGCTAGGTACCACACAGAAACAGAAAAAAAATTACTTTTGCTTCAAATACTCTCTAGTTAGTATCTGGTTCTATTTTCATTTTGTAACTTAAAAGCTGGGGGGAAAAACGTTCTTTGTATTTTAGGTAAATGTCACCTTCAATGTATTGAAAGGGAAATTCTACAAATGAAGTGTAGGGAGAAGTGGATAGTAACCCCTCCCCATACACACAAATGATAACTTGTCATGTATTCTCCAAAGGCAGGATTCACCATTAAATCCCACTGGGAGAGGGATGTGCCATTATTTCTTATGCAGGTGGGCTTTGCAAGATGCAGGAAAGGCTACCAAATTTTGACTTTATTTCCAAGTAGTTTGTTTTAATATGAATAGATCATCAATTCCAATATCACACTTAGATGATTGCTTCCTATTCTCTTAGACATCCTGGCTTAAGTCCCTACGAAACCAGGAATTTAACAGTTAGTGCACTGAAGCATCTTTATCATTGAAGAGGTGCTGGCTGTACTGTAACACAGCTGCTTACTTCTCCAGTGAGATAAAACAAAATAAGAGCAAAGATGTCTGATATTTAACTAATGCTATATTTAAATAACTCACTATTGCTATTTTGTAGTAAGACAATTGGTTGCTAAAATACAAGCAGTCATTTCATGTAAATAGTATTATTCCTATCTACAATTAAAAATGACTCCTCAATATTTAAACACTACCTTTACTTCAGAAGGATCCTAAAATTCTAGGAAACTATTTTGTTGCAGACCACTCACATTTTATTTTACCCACTCAGAAATGCAGCCACTTCTATGTGAGATCTACTCCATAATGAGCCAGGCTAAGAAACAGGCAGGTGAAGAGAAAGTATGAGGATCATATTCATTTGAAACTACAAGAGGAATTTTGCTGGGGCAAAGACTTGTTCTCTTAGCTGGAGTCTCTCCAAGACACTAGACCTTAAGCAAATGAAAAACTACAATGTTTCACTTTGTTAATAGTCATGTCATTAATCATTTGCCTTTTATATAGCATTACACTAATTACACATCAAGTTGGTTCATATAGGTAGGGAACATAGTATTTATAATAGAATTTATATTCACATCATTTTTCAGAGGAAATGTTATTTAAAACCAGTTGCAACAAAATGCACAGTATTTGATCTCTTACTATATAAGGAAGTCCAACACCTGTATATGTTAATATGTCAGAGACACTTAGAAATAAAAGATAAAGGTGAAAAATGCACTTTGTTCTCATTCCTTTTCAGCTAGGCAAGTTTTCAGTAAAGGTTTTCAGTAAAGTTTTCCACTTTTATGGATTATGGCTTTGAAAGATGAAATGTCTGTGCAGCACAGAATTTATTTTTCTTGCAGAAATAACATTTTACAAGTTGTGTGAGGAGATGGCAAGTTTTATGTGCTTATTTCAATTGAAAACATCTGCACTAGATAATATAAGCTGCTGGGTCACACGTTAGATAACACTATTGTATGTGACTGTATATAATGGCTGTTTTGCATCTTCTTTATAACGGTTTGTAACTATGAAGAACTGTCTTGGATCATTAATTGAAGTAGCTGTAACATTAACCCTTAATGCATTTATACTTCTTAGTTTTTCAATTAATTAAGATCTGATTCAGTTAAGTACTTGAACATGAGCCATTTCCAGAAATAACTCAGGTACCTACTTAAAAGTCAAGTACAAAAGGCATTCTCAAAACACCTGCTTGTGTCCTAAAATCTCAGATGCCTATAGATTTTTTATATGAGAATTTCCAAACTATCCAGTTTTCTGTTTCAGAATACATTGGTGCTAAAGGGCTCCTTCCCAAAAACTGCCTGCATCTTCTTTGAACTGATGTCTGGAGGGTTGTCTAACCAGGTTTGGAAACCTGAGTGGCCAAAGCAGCCTAGAGTCTGGATGAAGTCTGCAACAGTGATGAAACATTGATACAATACAGGCTTACACCATCAGTGTCATAGCTTGCATCTTTCCAGTTAGGCACACGCTTAAGCACCTCACTGAAACCTAGGTAACTGTGGTTATCCAGCCAGATTTTTCAACAATGGACTTAAAATCCAACATGTCTGAAAACCCCAGCATTTGGTCTTAATCAGAAACTACCCCACAGTGGAATTCTAATAAAAAAATTACACTGTCACATTAAGACTCCCTAGATTTGAGTAAATGACAGAGAAAGCAAATGTGGAGCGGAGAGAATGTGTCACATCGCATTTGTCCTAAGACTTCTAAAATGTTATAATTACCTTCTGGTTATACCAGTTAGTGGCTTGTTGAAAACTGAATCTTTTTCTGCTTCCCGATTCTCCCTCATTTATGAAGTAAATCTGGATCTGCTTTTCTAGATAAGAGTTACATCAATGTAAGACTGGTGTTTTTGGCCCTTTTCCCAAATATTTATAACACTGGAATCTAACACATTCCATCATACGGTAACAGATTGATGGGTTAAGAAAAACTGAAAACATCTTGGAAAGAAATGTGAGTTCTATAAACAATTGGCTACAACTTCTGGGAACAGGTTTCAAAAACATGGATGCAATCTTCAACACAGTCTTAACCAGGAATCTTCTCATCATTATATATATACAGCTGGTTTTCTTCTGCTAAATGAAGGCACTGATGATCTAGTCCACATTGATTTACTTTCCTGGAGGTCTATATTGAATCTGATAAAGGCTAAGGATTGGAAGTTATTTTAGATAGCCTTACCCAACTTCTCTGCCAAGAGTAGAGACAATAGATTGTCTTATGCTTTATCAGTCTAGATCAGTTCTGTTATGTTCTAACAATTATAGAAATGAAAGGTACAGAACAATGAAACAAGGCATATAATTGTACCAGATGGTCCATTTTAGAACATTTTACATGCAGGTCTAGAATAAGCTGTGGCTCCAATACCCACTAAATGCATTTGCAGAGTGTTCCCATACTCTCAGTCCAGTTTCCTTTCTTTGATCAAGACTGCAGGATTGACACTTTTTTATGTTGGTTGCTTTCAGGATTTAATCTCATGTGTTTAACAGCATTATAACTTTCACTGGCAAGAGTTTATTCATTTATTTTGACATTCATATGGGCTACCATTGTAATTGTTTCACTATCTCAATATACATCATAATGGGATCTCAGCAGGATATTCTCTTAGTAATCTCACTTTATAATTAGGGGTATCATATCCAGTCTTCTAATCCAACTGGCAGAAGTATAGTAGTTACATGTAAATCATTTTATGTGCATTCCCAAGCTAGCAACCTGTGAAGCCCAGATCCAATGAGTGCTCAAATGTATTTGTACTCAGTGAACTACTGCTAGTAACTTCATGCCATCTATTTAACATGGCACTGAAAGGAAGTCTTACCCATATCTTGGTAACAAAAAAAAGTTTTGTTTAGGACTTACAGCATCCATTTCCTCCACTCCTCCTAAGTCACTTTGCATTGAATAATATTGCCTTTATAGACAACATGATACTATGTAAACAAATGAACCACAACATGACCTAGCATCACCTAATAAAATGGGATGGGAAATATGGAAAACATTTTCATAGATTTATTTTCTTTCAGGTTGGGCACGTGCTGCAATTGAGCTGGATCCTAATTCCAAGTTAAGCTTGAACAGCTTATAGAAATAATTCTGGCTTCATCAGGATAGCCCTCCCCAAATCAGATAGCCCACTGTTAGATCCCCATACTATGATATCTGTTGCTGAGATTTTTTGCTTAATGCATTCTTTATCATGAAAGAATGTGCATGCATTATGGTTTTTTCTTCTGTTCCCTTCCTTCTTATCATTCAATTCAATAAGAAATATGAGAGTCCTGTAAACAGAGCAGTAAAACAATGTTCTGTATTAATAGTACTTAGGAATGAGATATCCTGTAACATTTGTGTGCTCCCTGAAATGAATCAAATATGCAGGCCAAGAATTGCAGGCCAAGCCCAGAGACAGCTAAGTGATCCTGATTTAACAAGAACTATTACACAGAGGGAGAGGTCTCTCTGATAATGGCATGGTGAGGTTCTGCATGCATTTAGCACAGCCACCATCTAAATTCTGAAATGTCACAGAAAAACTATGGATGAGGAAAAGGTTGATATCTGTCTCTGGGAGGGACAAACAAGTTGTCATAACAAAGCATGAAGTCAGCAAAGACACTGTCTAAACTATCATGGGCTGCACTATGACGAAGAAAGGATAACAAAATTTATTGGGAATCAAATGCTGTTTTACTAACAAAATTTTGGCACTGAGTATGGACCTTTTACCACATCACACTGATTTAAGGGGAATAAATTGCACCACCTAATTAAAAAGAATAGATAATACAAAAGGACAGAGGCAGGGTTAAAGCTGACATTGGAGAGCTGTAATTTGCAACAAAAATCTGGAAATCAAAAGCCTGCTGGCAAGGCATCCACTGAAGTGAATGAGGTGACAAATACATGTGCTGTCAAGAGGGCGCCTGTACATCAGCTAGTGTTATAGTCTACTATTTTACTTGAACAAGTTTCCAGAGTATGGAACAAAGTCAGTGAGTTCAACAATGAAACTTATTTGTTGGCTTATCAAAACTGAAACTCTCTGTGGGCAAACATTCAGTGTCTCCAAAGATCCCTGCCTAATAAAAGTTGCTTTTTGTTGGGTTTTTTGTTTGTTTGTTTTGGGTTTTGTTTTTTGTTTGTTGTTTTTTTTTTTAGTTAATCTAGTTCAAAAGATCTGCTTTGAAACACTGAAACACTGGGACATTTGAGCTGAAAAGTACACCATGCTCTAACTTGCTAGGAAATTAATGACAAAACTCTGATTACCCAATTCCTTACCCTCTGGCCCAGGTTATTAATTTAGAAACTTCTTTGAGACCTCCAGCATTACATCCCTGTTCAGAATAGAAGTTAGTCTGAAATCTTTTGAGATAGGAAGCCTAACTTTTATTTTGTTTTACTGAGGATCTTCCACTGTTGCCAGCAAGTCTGTTGTTACACACAGTTGTTTTCCTTCACTGTGAGTAAGAAGTTTGCCCACACTGATCATAAAGAGGAGATAGCTCTGTCAGAACAGGTTTTGAAACAGGGCCATCTTACCAGAGCTGCTGTTACCATTTCAGAGCAGTATGGAAATTAGTTTTCTTGTTCAGATTAAATGTTTTCCCTCTCTTTCTTTCCTTTCTTTCCTTTCTTTCTTTATATATATATACATATATACATACATACATATATGCATATAAAGAGAAAGCCATGCATAAACAAATCAAGGATGCAGCCAGGGCCTTTCAAAACTTTCATGAGATAGAAATGAAGCAAAGGAAGAAACTGTTCTCTGTTCTTGCTCAGAAGTGACAAGCAGGTCCACAGTTAGGGCAGCAAGACTGGAGAAGGAGACAAACCAGGCTTAGATAAGGAACAGGTTCTGCTCTTCCTTGCTGTATGAAATCTCTTTTCCAATATTTAAGTTCAAGCCAATTAGATCTATGGAAGGCTTTTCTAGGGTAACCACGCAATCAATGAACACAGGGCTGGGAAGGACATAAAAAGGTGACCTGGTAAACTCCCTTTCTCTAGGTAGGGTCGGTTCTATCTGCACAGTCCTGCTGGCAGCTGCTCCCAACCTGCATCAACTGGACAGCCCTTTGCCCTTTTCAGTATATCCCGGTTAATGTTTTTCTTAATTTTTCTCTAGATTTTCTTCTAATCCAAATCTCTGCTGAACTGCAATACCAAGAATTAAACTGAATATTTTAGCCATAGCCTCACCATTTCTGAAGTGAATGGGAGAATTATATAATCTGCCTCACAAATATGATTCTTGCTTACATCTCCAATGTGGAGTTTGTCTTTTTTCACAAAAGCATAAGATTGTTGTCATAGTCACTGTGCCATTAACTACAGCCCTATATTTCTTTTCCCTTGTAACAGGACAGTGATAACTCGTATGAGACAGAATCTGACCCCCCCCAAACTGTTATTGACAGTGCCTGTGAGAATAAATAAAGGTAAAGGAAAGGATTAACATTCAATTCTCTGGTATAACAGCAATGTACTCTTCCCTTGAAATGGAAGAAGTAAACTACAAAGTCACTGAGTTGCGTAAAATGGAAAACCCCAAGACATCGCTTTTTGTAAATCACTTTTCTGAGCGTAACAGGGAAGCAAAAGAATTTATAGGTGTAGTAATTTTGCCCTTGATAGTGTAATTGCCATTACTATTCTGATTCCTAGAGGGTACGATTTTACAGAGGTGCTGAGCAGCTGCAGTTTCCATTGATTTCTGGTGGAACTGTAAATGATCAGGACTTTTGAAAAATCCATACCTGCTGTGATTCAATCCTTAGCAAAAAAATACTGCCCTTTTTCATATTACTTGGAAGTTATTTATTACCCTCAAACTGTATTTCCGATACAATTTTCCAATAAACAATAAATCACACAAAGAACATCCTTCAAAACATCTGAAATCTACCAAATGCTTTGCATGTCTAGAAAGTGCCTAGTTTTTTTAATGTTTTGGAGAGTTGTTTTTTAGTGTCAACCAGTCAAAGATTTGTTCTTGGACACAAGCTCTCTCTGTGTATGTATCTTGGCAGAGTGTGGCAGATAATAGCATTCAGTCAGAACCTGTTATAGCACTTGGAGTTTATAAAAATCAGAGCTCAGCAGGCCATGCAATACACTGAAGCAGACACCATATGCAGCAGGTTTGGACACTAGAACTATTTATGAAGGTATAGGTGGGCTTTTTTTTAATAGTTTCAGTATTTGAAAGGAGCTAACAGGAAACGATTCCAACCTTTTTTCTGCTGGGCAGATTAATTTCAAAGTCAAAATATTTGTTGCATTTTAGAAATTAAAGTTTGTGTCTAAACAGCTGCTGATTTTGTTTAGCATTTGGAGCGGTGGGACGAGGACAGGGAAGTGGAGATCTGATGTAGGAAAATTAAACAAGTCTAACTTTTTCATTGGCAAAACTGTCATTGTGCTTTTAACTGTAAAGGAAGAAATTAATGCAGAATTGAAAGCAATAGGCTATAGTTTGAATAATGCACATATTGAGTGAATAATTAGGCACAAAACAACAGGCAAAAACAAATGTAAACACCAAAGGGGACCTCAGTGGAGTACTAAATCAAAACCATCATACAAAAGATGGTGCTTGAACACAGTTATAAACATATATTTACATATTTTACATGCTACCATTAAATAAAATCTGCCATGTATGGATAAACAACTTACAGCAATTTATTTGATCAATTAGCTGAAATTTTTTTTGTGAGAAAGTTACCAAATCTTCACAGAACGTGTTCTGAGGCCAGATGCATGCTCTGTTAACCCTTTGCAAATAAGTATATTGGACTGAAGCATTTTACCAGATTAATTTTTTCGAGGTTTTTTTTCGTGTTTGGTTTTTTTTTTCCATAACTAAAATATGCTGGCCTTCCAGACAAGCTGCTTAAACGATGTCATATGTCTAATAATTTGACATAAACAATGAATAATCTCAAGGCAAACAGTGCTCAAAAAACCCCTTAAGCTTTAAGTTATTAATTGAAAATATTCAGAGACTACTGACAAATAACAATGGCATTCACAGAAATCAGGGCTAATTCATGAATGATTCACAAACAGAGGAAACAGCTGAATTCATAATTAATATTATTTTCTTCAATAGTTCAACCCCCCAAAATAACCCTATTTGAATGAAAAGTAATGACCTGAGTTGCTTACCAGGACACTACAGTGGTGTTCTATAGTCCACAGTTTCTCAGGGAAAATAAGAGCAACTATATGAAAAGACATATTATGAATAGTAAACTGTCTAGTGTGTAAGCTGATTGATATGCTGTTTCACCATGCTAAATTGCTCTACATTTGCATTCTGTGCATTGTTTGCTGATGAGACCACAAAACCATGTGTTTTTTTAAAAGATGTAGAAAGGAATTAAAGTAAGACTAACTAGGTTTCTGGGAACATAAAGGAACTTCTTTCAAACAAACAATTAGTTCAAAATGTTCCAAAATGTTATCACTAACTTTTCCAAAAATTGAAAAATTTAAATTTAAATTTAAAATTATTTTTACATTTAAATTATTCATGATAATGAAAGTAATTTTAAGTTCAAAAAATCTTCAGAACATTTTTCATTATAAAATATTCTAAAATTCTTGCACTTTGATCAGGTTAAAAGAAAAAAAATCTGAAAGCTTAGAACTTCCTTCAGATTAGAACTGTTCTTAGCAAGCCTACTTGTAACTACAAGGTAGTCAACAAAAGTGTTATATAATTTGTCTTACATATGAAAACAGATTTTCTGAATAATTTTACAACTTTAGTTTAATTGAAATGGTGAATTGAAAACAAATAGCCAGCCCTTATTTTGACTAAATGTTTCACAAGAAAAAAAAATAGTGTTCACTTTCTAATGAATATTTGAGTAAAAAAAAAAGTTAGCATTTTAAAGTATTTTCTCATGTTCTTTTCATGAGAAAAAAAACTCTTAATTAAATGTATTTCCATATTTTAGTGGAAAAAGAGGGATAAATAAAAGAAGGAATGTTTTCCTCCATTGTAACAAAATAGGTGGTATTTAAAATAATTTATTTTAAAGTAATGTTCAAAACTCATATATATTCAAAACAGTTCCTGTTTGTTAACTATTTTTAACAAGACTATTCCCTATGCCATCTCTTCCACTATGGACCACACTCTCTGGGATAATATTGCCACAGTTATCCTACAACATTTTTCTTCCTCCCTTCATTCTTCAAGCATCCACCATCTGATTCTCGACACTGTAAAAAATTTACTTCATTTAGTACCAGTCTCTACTTCCAAAAAGTGCCTCCCAAAAGCTCAAGAAGACTTAATGTTCTATGTGCCCTAAAACCCAATAAACTCTACCCTAGTATGTGGAGAGACTGCAAAACCTGTCTGGTCATACAATATTTTCAAGGGCAATAAAAAGAAGGCATTTTAAATGAAGGCTGGGACTAGTTTGCATTTTAATTAAGAAGATAGATAGTTGATACTGAAAGCTGGGTCTTCCCTTTCAGGGGAAATACTGTGGGACAGAATGAGACAAGGTACTTCAGAACTTTGGTTTTTACGTGAGTTGCTTACAGAAGCTCAGCCTTCAAAGTTCCACCTATTTCTTTACATTTTACATGTCTTAATATAAAATCCACATTCCTTATATCCATAAAAGTTGTTTTGTAATAAATAAAAAGCGTAACCATAGTAGACCTGATATTGCCAAGAGTTTGAGCCTTCTATGACAGTTTCTCAAACAGTGAATTTGAAAGCAAGAATTAAGCAAAATTAAGAGTCAAACTCTCTGCAACATTTGGTTTCATCCTGAAGAAGAATAGAAACATTGAACAAATTCCAACAAACAAAATGCATTTGGAATTATTAAAAGGACCCATTCTGAAACATTCAATTAAAACATCTGAATTTCTTAGAACTAAGTGGTTTGGTTATTCAGTTGTATTTCAGCATTAAACTTCATCTTCTTATTCTCTCAATCCACTTTTGCCTCCTGTCACCCCAGCAGGCAGATAGGCAGGCATCAGGACCAAAACAAAGTGATCAGCAGCACACATTAGCTCAGGTGGATCTCATTATTTCAGAAAATATGACACTTAAAAAAAATGCTATCATGTTTTTGTCCGCCTTGGAAATTACACTTCACAGTGGAATATCATTTTGGTGAAAAATTCCCAACTACGTCTAGTCAAAATCCATGTTCAGGTACTTAAATACATTTCCTGACTTTGCAGAGGCAAAATGCTTGTGCTTCCACCAGAAAGGATCCATACATAATACAGCCAGAAGGGACATTACTATTCATTAGCCTGATGTCCTGCATAGCATAGTCAATAGAGATTCCCTGAATTGTGTTTGAACTAGGAAAAAAAAATAATTTCAGGTAAAAATCATCACACTTCTTAGCAAGTTTAAGCTCTTCTGAAGGTGAAATAACCTCACTGCTAAATATTTGTACCTGACTTCTAGTCTAAATTTAACCTTTTTCCATTTCCAGAAAGCTCTTCTTATATATTCATCTGCTAGACTGATGAACTTTTTATTACGACACTGCTCTTCCCCATGTAGTTACTTACAAACTATGGTTAAGTTGCCCCCTTGCCTTGTCTTTGTCAGGATAAACCGACAGTGCCAGCTGGAGTCTTTGACCATAACGTGTGTTTTTGAGTACTCTAGTCAATCTTGTGGCTATTCTTTGACAAAAGCATACTGCTGTTAACAGACTGAATGCGCTGGGTCCGTAATTTGGTCATGATTTTGAACACAAGGCCTGCTGCAGTACCCCTGGAGCTTAATGGAAAGCTTTCACTTGGATGCTAGGAGTTTCAATCTATAGGGTAAAGTGCACGCTCTTTTGTGAGAGCAGAGTACCAGCCAAGATGCTGCTTGCTCACCTGCCTGCCTTCCACTTGGTTTCTCTCTAGCTCCTGCCTAAAAGATTCTCTGCATCCATTTAGACAGCTTGTATCCCACTGAGACTTTGGCCTTAACGGCATGCCCATTAAGTCAAAATAAAAGCAATATACAACATATAAACTTAGCCATCTCCAATGTGCAGTTTGTGAATGCTCTTTTTATTGCTTTGATTTAAGTGGAAGGATTTGGAAATCAGGACTGAGAATCTCTCTTCCCCTATATTCCTTTATGGGGGAATCAATGAGTGTTCATTATCTAAATGCTCTTGACAATCAAAGGCTAAACATTACTTTGCTGGTGGAACAAAAGTATTCAACAGTTATTTAAAAGTCTTGAACTCGGGTGTGCAGTTTCTGAGACAGATAACAAAAGATTCACTTACAAAAAATAAGTCTTATGCTTTTGGCACAAACATTTCATTTCAAAGTGAGTTTCACAGTTTCAGTGACTGCTTCCTTGAAATACAGACAAAGTTCATTCACGTAATATTCATTCCAGATGCTGACAGCTGTATTGCTGTTTTCTTTCTGGATTTCATAGTGACTTCTCTAAAAAAGACTGAAAAAATGGAATTAAAAGGCTGCTTGTCACTGACAAAGGTTTATTTGCCACCAGTCAGGAGGTACCCTCACTGGCCAAATGGTAACAACCTGAGACAACTTCTCAGTCAAATATTCTTACATCAAGGAATGACCCACTGGATAAAGAGCAACATATTATACACTTTTTAGTTAGTGGCACAGTCAGCTTCCTGGAAATACACAATTATGTAAAGTTTCTGGTCAATATATACATATAATTTTGAATCGAAATCTCAATGAGTCTCATCTCATCACATAGACAAAATGCAGTAATTCCTCTAGGATGTTTTGCAATTTTGTCTTTGGAAAAAATCCTCAAAACTGTAGTTTTCATGCCGAGATTCATGGGATGTGCATGTGATGAAATGCATCAAGCCAACAAGCCACCACTGATTCCCTTGGGCCCTGGTTCCTGCAGGCAACTTTGCAACATTCTATGTCTTTTCCACAAGTCATAGTTTTTCTATCAGCATTTCTAAATGCTGGCTGCTGAAATACACATTTTGAAGTAAAAGAAGCATTTATTTGAATCTCTTCCTGTTGTCTGATATCTCTGTAGTAGTTTAGCTGTTCATCATGAAGCAAAATGATGTCATTTCACGTGTATTTGCAGTCCACTATGTTAACATGATCCGTTAATCTCTTAAGTGGTATGTGTAACTGCCACTCAAACAGTTTATGGAGCCTAATGATCTCATAGGCTTTAAGAGATTTGATGAAGCTAACCCTGAAGGTTTTAATTTTACACTTATTTCTCAATGTATCAAACTAAAAATTGCCTTATCATGATGCTAAACATTTTCATCCCACTTAATACTTCTATTTCAAATAAACAGCACCATCTAATTTCTCTGAAGTACTCTTTGTGGCCGGGTTGCCTTGACAATAGAGCTATGTGGAAAAAGGAAATCCTGACTCTCAGAGAATTTTCATATTTTGAAAGCTGGTTGCCTTCAGAAGTGAGCCCCATCTGCAGAAAGAAATAGGGCCCTCCTTCTGTATCAGTTAGTGAAATAACCTATTGGTTGTTCAACAGCCCTGAGATTACCAATGCAACGGCAATTTTTTTAGCAGACTGCTGAGAAGGAGGTCAGAGAAGCTGGTGAGAAATTACTCTTTGCTGCAACAAAACCTTATCTGTGATAGATTTTAACTTCAGAGAATGAGAAAATTCCAACACAAGTTATTTAGTCATAATGCCAGCTAGCTCCATTTGACAACACATCAAGTTGAAAGAGTGCTGTAATGAATACTTTGATAGTTTTAATTTTCTATGTAGTATTTTAGATTTTAGTCAGCATCTTTACTTCCCATGCTATACAACACATAGAATGATTATAACATGGTATCTGGAAGAATCACATTAATATTAATAACTACTATGTACGATTAATAGCAGGAAGGAAGGAAGCTCCTTTCTAAGTTTAAAAAACTCCCCAAACTTGATGCTTGACCTAAGCACCTGTAACAACTATGTCTGTTTTGTGAAATTGCAGAAGTGACATTTGTTCTTTCATAAGTATTAAAAATTCAGTCCTTTGACTAAAGTCTACAATTTGAAATTCCACTTACATATATACATTGGCTGAGTCTATGAAAATTTTGACACGCCCTCCCTACTTCTGTCCTATCTGTGTTTTATGGTGTGGACATGGCATACAGACAGAAGTGAGCCTCTGTTGATTAGGCTGGATTATTCAGCGAATGGTCCAGCTACCCAGTCAGATGCAGCTACTCAGTCAATATATTCCCTTACATGAGAAGATTCTTGCTGTACAGACAGTAGCAGAAGAGGCTTTTGTTAATAAAGCAAGAAAGACCTAAGTTATGTTACAGTTATGCACATGTACATGTAAATATCTGTATCAATTTATTCTATTAACTTCTCTGGCACAAGAGAAAAGTTAAAACCCCCTTAATACTTTCATAGATTCATGTCTGGAAGGACAGGGGATGGAAAAGGATCTATATTCCCTTCAGATGAAAATGCCTTTAAATATGTTTACACATGACAATCCAGCTCTCAAAGAAGTATCCTATGTAAAATCTCCCATTTCACCTTCTAGCATGGGTGGCTGAAACTGGAATTTGCATTTTTCAGTCATATGCTGAAATTCAGCATGAGGTGCAAATACTGATTTACACTTATAAACCTGATGCTAATTGTTTAAACCTAATACAAAACCAAACTGAAATGACCTGACAGCTTTTCTTCAGTCACTCGACTTTTTTCATTAGAAGGTGTTCTGTTGTCTTATTACAGAGAATATGAAGGATCTGAGATAGGGCTCCAATGAGCCCAAACAGCTTACAGTTATGTCCAAGGCTTTGATAATAATTTCATAGTGCTCTACTTGTTTAGAGAAATGTCCAGAATGCTGCTCCAGAGGTGCAAGACGTGACAGAATAATATGGAATTGACATCCGGAATTCTTTTGTGAATGCAGCTACAGAATGCAGCAGATTATAAAGTTACTTCAGCAATCACCAGCATAAGCAAGCCTCACCTTATGATGTGGATTGATGGCAAGTATGAAGACAACAACTTGTATTTATTTAGAAAGTCAGTAAAGAGGATAAATACATGTGAAATGAGAATTTGCCTCTCAGTTAACATTCAAATGAAGAAAAATTATTCTACTGAAGGAGAGTGGAATAGAAGTTAATGAAGAATATGTTGTAGTTTGTGAAAAAAGTAAAATAAAATAAAATAAAATAAAATAAAATAAAATAAAATAAAAAAAGTAAAATAAAATAAAATAAAATAAAATAAAATAAAATAAAATAAAATAAAATAAAATAAAATAAAATTTAAAAAGGCAAACAACCCTCCACTTAGCTGAGACAGGGTGTATACAGAACAGTCAAACACTGAGAGCTGTGTATAGAAAAATGATGAGAAAACACCTCCTTGTTATTGTTGCACAACAGAGGCACACTGAGCATGTGTACTATCCAAACAGTAAGGAGTGATACCAGGAAGTAAATCAATCAATACATGTTTTTAATTTAATTTTCCTGATAGTCAAGACATACAAATGCAGATAGCATGAAGATGAATGCCAGCTAGGAATGAGAGCTGCGCACCTGTGTTACTGCTCAGATAAGTATCACTGCTCAGAAAAACTCTTGAGGAAAAAAACAATGAAATAAAGATATTCTCTTTCTCCTTAAAACGTGCACAGGGTTTAGTAGGGCTGCTATTGTTGTGTAAATTTGGTTTCTCATATTCTAGTGAATTGAGCCATCTTGGTGTGAGGGTCAAAATCAGCATGCTGCTGATTTCTGCTTCTGGTTTTAAGGAAGGGGTTTCCTGTGGTCAAGAACTGTGCATACCATATCACCACATTAGGGTGTAAGTAAATGTTTAAGTAACATGCCAAAACAAAATCTTCAGCTTACTTGTCCAAAGTCATGCAGAAAATCTGAGACAGAGCCGAGAAATAAGATTAAGTATCTTAATCCAGTTTACTAATATATTTTTCCCTCTGAAAATCCTATACCCTGTATTAGTTATCCAGCTAAATACTCTTTTCCACCCAGAAGTGACTCTGTATGCATTTTGGTGCCAAATCTATTGTTGCTAACATCAATTTTGTTATTAAGACAATGAATTGCCTTTGCTAGTTTGTGAAAATGAGGTGAAACTGGCACATTCCCATTAGATGCAGCACCTAATGGGACCATGTTCACCAAGACTTGTTAAATCCTATAGCTTGAATAGTGTATCTGCTGAAAAAAGTAAACATATTCATGAAATAAATAATTATGTAATTAAACCAGAGTCATACATAGTAGGATAATGTCTGATTAAAGTCTCAGACATTTTGGCATCATTATGGGAGTAAAGGACTTGATGTTATTCCTACCTGCTCAGTCAGCACATCTTCCTAATTTATTCATTGCATTTTGCATTTAGCCAAACAGCTCACAACAGAAATTACTTTAGAAAACTCCTAGAAACAGCTTATATGGTGCCCAAGCATAATGTGTTGGCAAGGTAGAATTCTGTTGTTGTTAGACTATAAGAACAACTCACAGCCTGTAATGTATTCATCAGCGAATCATTAGCCCCATTTTATAGACAGGAAACTAAAGCCACAGAGAACATGAAGAAAGTCTTTACAGCAACTAGTTTCAAGTCTTGGCTGGCTAATTTAGTCTTCTTACTTTCCCTCTTTATAGTCAATGTATAAAACCAAAGATCTCTCCTGAGCAGTAGCATTGCAGAAGTACATAGAAAGTCTGTGGCAGAGGAAGACATTGAATTCAAGTCCATAGGAACTGAACTGACATTGTATTTATGCCAGACATAAGCTCTCATCCAGGATGAACATTTACTTATGGGTGCAGCTAGCATCTGGTTGTATATATGTGTTGGAAGACTACAAATAGAAATTAAAATAGGTAGATAACCCTATAACTATACCCATGTACTGCTCAAGAGCTTCCCTTCCCTGCTTTTTCTTTCTCCCTCTCCTCACAAATTCTCTTCTATAGTAATATAAACTAGAAATGGGAGTAGGTCCAAGATGTTCTCATTCTCAGGGAAATTTCATAATCATGAAGAGTTGATGCTGACTAACACATTATCCCAACAAACTCATAGTTGTATCAAGGAATATGAAACAGCTCCAAAAATAAATTTTGAGGGCCCCTTCACTACACAACATGCTTGTAAGCTGAGTTAGGGTGGTCTTCTACTAGGAATGAAATGTGTTCTTGAACACTGGGTCAGGAAATGAAGGAACAGTACAGGCATGGAGACACAGAGCTCCATGGTTAACTGAAGTAATTGCAGAAGAGGAACACAATACTTTCCCATCTTTGGAGGAAAAGTCAAAATCTTCCTCAGATTTTAGCCTGGCATATGTTATACCTGTGGAAATAATCTTATGCAGTCATATGTTATGCTCGCTTGTCCATTTACCTCTTCACAACTGCTTGAATATGGCAAATTTCTGCCAAATTTGACAGGGCAGCAGTGGTCTCAGCAGTATTAAGTTCCTACAGGTTTCATGCACACGAGCAGCAGCACATTCGCCCTTCTCACTGAGAGAGGCACAGCAGTTTGAGCTCACTTTTGTTGAATACTGGAGCACCCATACAAAGAAAGAGAGACTACCAAAGACCCTGCTGTAAGAAAAGTGGTGTCATGGTTTTGGCCCAATGAACACCTGAGCACCACGATGCCCACAAAAAGGGGGCTAGACAAAATAAGGACTGGGAGGGCTTTTCCTCACCACTTAACGGTCATGGGCAAAAGACAGACTCATCATAGGGAGAAAAACAGAACAATTTTAATTTGTTACCAATAACATCAGAGTAGAACAGTAAGAGATACAACCAGATCTTAAAGTCAAACATCTTCCTCCCACCCCTCCCTTCTTCCCCTGCTCAGCTTTGTTCCTGGTTTCTTTATCTCCCCCTGTCATTGCCCAGAAGCGCAGGGGCTGGGCATGGGGATTGCCATCAGTTCATTCCATGCAGTCTCTGCAGCTCCTTCCTCTCCAGGGTGGTAGGGAAGACTCCTCTCACTCTCCCTCTGCTTACATGTGGCACCCTTCCCACAGGAAAAAAGTCCTCCACAAAGATCTTATGTGTGTCTGCCCACGGTCACAGTTCCCTCACACACAAACTGCTCCAGCACACACTGCCCAGAGTCATGGCCTCTTCAGGGGCAGCGACCTGCTCATGTGGATCGACTCCACTGGTGAACCTCCAGGGGCTGTAAGCAGGGCAACCTGTGCTCTCGCCACAGATTGCAGGGGGAACCTCCTCCTCCTTTCTCTCCTTTCTTCTTCACTGACCTTGGTGTCTGCACATTTCTTCTCCTCACATCCCTCTCCTTTCTCTGCTGCAGGTTATGATGGTTCTGAAGAGTTCCCAGCTTTCTCGAGCTGGAACTGCAGAAGGGCTTGAGCTTAAGTTGGGGCAAGAGCAAGAGAGAGGGCAAGCTGTGCACTGCACTCCCCTTAAATGCATGAATTCACAGGGGCGCTGATTGGCTTGGCCCTGGTCAGAGGTGGATCCAACATTTTAGAGCTAGAGGAGCTTTTCAGGTAGCTTCTTACAGGGCTATCGCAATAGCCCACCTCTGCTACCAAAAAAAACCCCAAAACCTCACACAGAAAATGCAATAGAAGTGGCAAAGAAGCTTGCTCATTATTTAATAACAGAGCTTCTGGCCAGGAGATACCAAGGTGAGAGGAAGTCAGCTGCCAGTGCTGCTGCGCCTTCTGAAACTATTTGTTACGTGAAAAGGCTTTGTTGCTCAGTGATCACTTCAGTCTCAGAGCTGGGCACTCCATGTGGAAGAAGGCACCTGTTCATGGGCAGAGCAAGGCCTCTCAGTCTCAGAGAATAGTCGGGTTTGACACATGGCTTTTCAGGAAGAGTATTTTGTTACTTTTGCTTTAGAGGCAGGTGGCATGAAAGGAAAGGTAAAAGGAAAGAGGGAAGTTAGTAAGCAAATTAGCTCCAGAAAAGCAGTGATGTAATCCCCACTAGACAATCATAATATGTCATTAAAAACCACTGGGATGTTTAAGGGAATTAATTAGTTTACAGTTTCTGTAAATACATTCTTGAGTGGCAGGTGTTCTGGCATCCATATGCAAAGCTGACTGCCCAAATACAATTGCAAAACCACCCGCCAGGAAAAAAAATCATGTTTATCTGCTGAGAAAATAGATACGTTGTGCCAATCTGTTCTTCTCAGAGCAGCTGTACGGCAAACCTCTTAACTCTGTCATGTCCATGTAATCACAGAGTTAAATGTGGAAATAAGAAAAGCCCTGCACAGAGGCTCAGAACACATTTTTTTTTTAATTTGACATTCATGGTATTGAATGCTTCTTTCTCAGAAAAGGTGATAAATAATTTACTTGCTTATCATAAGACACTGAAGAGCAGCTTCCACCCTCTACAGTTACTTCAGTGTTTCACTGATGTGAGTAAGAAGTGATTCAGCTCCGCACTCAATATATATATACTTATATATTCCTTTGAGTCAGATTCCATATTTTAAATTTAAACTAATGTAGAGTTCAAAATTCTAGTCTTTAAAATCCCAGAATCATAGAACGGTTTCAGCTGGAAAAGACCTTCAAGATCATTGAGTCCAACCATCGATCCAGCCCTACTAAGTCTGCCACTAGACCATGTCCTTAAGCATGACATCTTATCTTTCAGATGCCTTCAGGGATGGTGGTGACTCAACCCCCCCCCTGGGCAGCCTGTTCCAGTGCTTGACAACCTTTCAATAAGGAAATTTATTCTAACAACCAACCTAAACCTACCCTGGCACAACTTGAGGCCATTTCCCATTGTCCTATCTCTACCTACCAGGGAAAAGAGACAAACATCCATCACGCTACAACCTCCTTACAGGTAGTTGTAGGGAGTGATAAGGTCTCCCCTCAGTCTCCTTTTCTCCAGACTAAACAACCGCAGTTCCCTCAGTCACTCCTCATAAGACTTGTGCACTAAACCCTTCATCAGCTTAGCTGCCCTTCTCTGGACATGCTTCAGCATCACAATGTCCTTTTGTAGTGAGGAGCCCAAAACTGAACTCAGTATTTGAGGTGTGGCGTTACCAGTGCTGATTACAGGGGAACGATCACTTCCCTGCTTCTGCTGGCCACACTATTTCTGATGCAGGCCAGGATGCTGTTGGCCTTCTTGGTTGTCTAGGCACACTGCTGGCTCATGTTCAACCTATTGATGATCAACACATCCAGGTCCTTCTCCTCCAGGCTGCTCTCCAGTCACTCCTCTCCAAGTTTGTAGTGTTTGCATGGGTTTCTTGGGTCAAGGTCTTGGCACTTGTTCTTGTTGAAGCTCATGCATTTGACCTCGGCCCATTGATCCAGCCTATCCAGGTCCCTCTGCAGAGCCTTCCTACCCTCAGGCAGACCAACACTCCCTCCCAACTTAGTGTCATCTGCACACTTACTGAGGGAGCACTCAATCCTCTTATCCAGATCATTTATAAAGATGTTAAAGAGGACTGGCCCCAAAACCGAGCCCTGGGGAGCACCGCTTGTGACTGGCCATGAGCTGGATTTGTCTCCATTCACCACAACTTTTTGGGCCTGGCCATCCAGTCAGTGTTTTACCCAGCGAAGTGTATGCCCGTCCAAGCCATGCCCAGCCAGCTTCTCCAGGAGGATGCTGTGGTAAACAGCATCAAAGACCTCACTAAAGTCCAGGTAGACAACATCCACAGCCCTTCTCTCATCCAATAAGCAGGTCACATTGTCACTGAAGGAGAATTTAAGCCTTCAAATATTACCAGTTAATATGCAATGCAAAAGCCTGCATTGCTTTGTACTGTGATATGCTACGTTTACTTGATTACAGAATCACAGAATAGTTGAAGTTGGATGACGTCTTTGGAGATCATCCTGTCCAGCTCCCCCTGTACAAGCAGGGTCAGCCAGAGTTGGTTGCTCAGGGTTAGGTTTTGAACATCGCCAAGGAGACAGTCTGCACAGTTTCTCTGGGCACCAGTTCCACTGTTCAGTGGAAATATTTTGATTATTATTTTTTTCTCCACTTTAAGTAAAAAATAATTACTATAAGACTATTAAGCAACAAGAACTATAGACTAGTTTTTATTGACTATCTAAAGTACGCTCAGCTGGATAGAACTGAGTGCACTGTTTTCCACCTAACAAATAATTTGTTAATAATCCACTAGCAAATTTTGGTAAGTACAGATACCTGTGCATATACATTTCATGAGCTGTAACAAGAACGTTCAAACCATCTGCCCAACAAGTAGGAATTACCAAGTATTTCCAGAGTGGTGAAATTCACCAAAGTCAGTAGCTTCTGGTTTTAGCACTTGTCTTAATCACTCATGCAACACTGTCTGCTGCCAACTTGACTTTATATTCTGTGTATGTATGTGAATATGTAGAGCAGGTAATGCAAGGGAGTTGGACTAGTACAGTAGTTGGACTAGTAGTAACGTTTGTAGTAAACAAAATGTATCAGTTTTATTTAAAGGGAAAGTAATCTATCATGCAAAATAAAAAAGTGTATGACTGTAACAGGGTTGTTACCCTGACTGGCTTCAGGAAGCATGCCTTCCATCTCACATGGTTAGGTTTTATCAAGTTTCCCTCAGAGTAGGGTTGCAGAGGTGAAATTAACCACCAGATGAGCCACAGAAATCCAGTCCTGTGGCCACAACTTTTTATTAAAGGAAATCCAGCCAGTTCTGCCAAAAAGATCTTTTAAATCTTACTAAAGCAATTGACTGTCTCGACATGCTGGTCTCTGTATCATGCTACTTTCTTTTCCATCCACACAGGGCTACCTTGTTCTGAACATAGCGCTCTGAGCTCACCTCCCAGGGGCAACACTCTGCTAGGAGGCACTGTCCATTACAGGGCTTCTTCACAACATGGGAGGCCCATCTCTGCATTGACAGCTGATGCGACCTTTTGTGGGAGTAGAAGCAAATCACAGGTAATTAAGATTAAACTAGGCTGGGGTAATATCCATTTCTCATTCTATAGAAATCAAAATCTATATTTTGGAAAAGAGTATTTGTCTTGATGCTAAGATCACCAAAAAAAACTGTGCTGGGAAATCTTTTACTAACTCTCATCTGCCCGTAGCTGTCATTTTGTAGCTAGGAGGCAGTCTTGTTAAGTTTCATTACTTCCATTGACATTTATACAGAGCACTGCATCTACTACAGAATTCATTTAGAATCAAAATAATAAAAATACATATCTATCTAGGCTCCTATAGCACCTTCATTAATTTACACAATACAACAAAATACAGCAGTATTAATCTAATCATTTCAGTGTGAATGCAACAATGTAAAGAAATTACTTCCTTTCCCATGATCACTGTGACAGGTTTGCTCTCAGCTTTCTCCAAATACTCTTCAAATATCTGGCTTTTATAGCAGCCTGAAAAGTCACCACAGAAAGGAAATATTTGGCCCCAGGACAGGCAGCAATTTCAGTTTGCTCAGAGCCATCAAGCTGCTCCCCTCTTTCATAATGAGAAGGCTCTAGTTTAAGGATTACAGCTGCTACAGCATGGCCCAGAGGACAAATCTCCCCATGTATCAAGTTCCATGTCAGAGCAAGCAACTTCAATTTCAGCTCAAAGTGCCCACAGTTTCTAGAGCACTGGAATCATATTTGCCCATACAAAATACTTCCCATAATATATAGCTGCATTCCTCTCTAGCTGTGATTTTGAAGTGATTTAAAGTTACAGCCCATTTGTGAAGGATGGTGCAAACATTTAATCTTAAAATGACAGAAGCAAGGGCAATTTCATAATGGCCAAATCCAAGTGGAAAGGTTGTGGTCTTCTAGCCAGGTGATAATGGCAGGGGGGCAGGCAAAACATGAGAGCAGAAATGTCAGCATGCACTGCTTGCACTGCAGAAGCACTACGGTAAACCATTTCCACTGAGTGCGAACACTTAGCGGAAAACCACTACTCTTCAAAATAAACATCAGTTTAAAGGGTTTGAGGACAACCTTTTTCTTCTTTTTGTTCAAGGAAGATTAACCTTTGCAAGACCACTTAACCAAATATTATGCTAACTCCTAAGCAGCATAAGCACTGCCATTTCCATCAGAATCTAGGCAATTTTTCATTCTCATGATTTCTGCTACTACTTTTGAGGAACTGCATTCAGAAGCCCCAAGATAGCTTTTAAAATCCACTGCCCAGGACTTTAAACTTGAAAAATATATGCTTTTATAGCCCTTCAAAATCTCAGACTCTCCTGAATATTTGCATGTACAGATTCCACTTAAGTAGGCTCACATGGGACAAAAATGGCATTTGAAGTCCTTTTATCTTACCAGAATACAAGCCAGACTGACAGTTGATTTCTACAGTATTATTTACTTATAATTATTAGCGTGGAGTTCAAAGATATTAATATTTTATAGCACAGAGGAAGAAATATCCCCTCTCATTACAGCTTGACCACACTGATGCTATTACAGTTATCACTCCAGATTTAAGAAAAAAAACAACAGAAAATCCCAGTACTACAACTGGGTTGTTCTGAGGTTGTACATTATTCTCTCTGTTGCTGATAACATGACAGAACCTTAGAGAATATACTCAGAGAACTTGCTTATAGACATTTCCTACACTTCTTTTCACTTCCCCCTCACATTCCCTTCTAGGTCAGCAACAGAGAGACAAGGGTCAAAGTATTCAAGCAGATTCTTTCTGTCCTCAAAGTGTATCCTCTCTTTACCCATTCCCCTCTTTCTTACTTTATGTTTGGCTCTTTCTAGCTCCTACTTTGCACCAGTAAGTGTCTGTGGTGGGTAAGTTCCCAAACAGACCTTCTGTCCCTAGATAAAGCCTTTCACAGAGTCTTAGGCATACCAAATACAATCAAATACTTTGATTAACTGCAGGTCTCATAGCAAACAATATGCGATAGCTGTTGAAGGACAGAGCAACCTGACTCTGTGGGAATGCTAAAAGCTAGCGTGTCCTTTCTTATCAGTTTCTGTCTACTTATTCTTCTAGTATTTCTCACAAAAGGTCAGCCATCACATCTGCAGTAAAGTAATGCTTACTCCTTTTATGTACAGTGTTTATGTACAGTGATCTTAGGCTGTCTTAGGCAAATATATGCAGGGAAACAGACACAATTTTTACATTTATAGGAGGACCAAATGTATTCTCTGCATGTAGTAATTAGTGGTGCAAATGGTCAGTAAGCAATGCTTCCATACTGTAATAAAATAAAATCTTTGTTTAATTAGGAGGTGAAAACACACAAAGAATATGTGAACTCTTCCTACTGTTCTAATACAGGCCTTCATTTATATTGTTAATTGAACAATTAGTATTGCTGAATTGTAAACCCGCAGGGGACAGAAGAGTGGAGAGCATGTTCCTGTCACACTGCATTACTCTGATGGCGACAAATAGCTGTGACCACAGGAGACCCTGTTGCTTTTCAGAGTCTTTCAACAACTCAGGTGGATTTCAACCACTAAGGAGGGAAACTTAAGTGTGTAACTGCATTTTGGTGAGATGGTCATAGTGTACTTCTCCAGCAATCTCCCAGCCCATGAAGCCCAATAAATGGAAAGATGGAATGGTCAAGAAGAGTACTGCATCATATCCAGAGCAGACAGACATTAAAGCCACCCTTAGCCATGACTACTCTTCAGCTGGCAGAAAGTAACAATGTCCCTGAGGCTACTCCAGTTGTTGTACATTGATATGTACATCTATGACTATTTAGTACAGATTTTAGGCAACAGTCGCTGAAATGCAAGACTTCTGAACTTGCTGATTACTACAGAAGGAAAAACAATAAAAATGTATAAAGAAGAAGCAGCAGATTTAGAACAGCAGCTATCTGACAGCACACAAGATGGACTCTGCAAGGGAGAAGTTTCTACTGGGTTTCTATCAATAACTTGGAATAATGCATGGGCTGGACTGGGTTGAAGAAACTCATCTATAAATAGAACTTGTCTTCTGTGTCAATCAGTAAACATAGGCATAGCCAAGGAATTTAAGGTAGATGAAGCATCTGGCAACAACAGAAACAGTATGGTTTTTGTCTAAAATAATACACTGGAGAAATCGCTCAGGAACAAGTAACTCATGAAAAAGTATGTTGCTAACATCAGTACCTGCATGGGCTTTTTAATCTGTCACTCACAGTTAATGTTGGTCACATAAGTCAAAGTCATCCAGGAGTCAACTGAACTAGGCTTCAGGTTCTCTTGAAAATTATCTGAGGTTTTTACTCCATTCTTGCTGTTATGCACTGAGAATGCCAATATGACCCGAAAAATAAAAATTATTTTGATGCCCTGTCAGTAAAACATCACTATACTGAATGTGAAGGTAAACAGGAGAGGGAGAAGGAGCTATACAGTTTCTCTTATCTTGTGACATGAACCTTGGGACTAGCTGTTAACTGGGGATGCTTCAGGGCCTTTTGTAAACTTGATAAAGCCACCACTGAGTATCTCCACCTGAACCAAAAACTGAGTTATTTAAGACAACAAGATCTGGTAACCTTACACAAGTTCACTGCACAACTGCATCCATGCTGAGAAACCAATGTTGCCTGAGCACCGTTTTCCTAAGCAGCATAGTAATATATTATTTTTAGTGTATCTCTCATGCTACACAGGAATAACATCACCCATGACTGTGATGAATCACAGCAGCTGCTTAACAGAAGACAGCAACAGATGAGGTCAGGAAATGAAAATTATACTGGGTCAAATTTGGTCTCTGTTACACTTATGAAACAACACAGTAGTTATTCTGGATTTAGACGAATTTAAATGAGAGTCTTCAAAGCCACTGCATGCAAAGTTGCAAAAGGAACTGTAAACAAGTGGAACACAATTATCCATGTTACAAATTGCTCTGTCTGCCTCTTCCTTAAAGCACTGATAATGCTTGTGTATATCTGTTTCTGGGAGACCTCACATCAGACTTCTCAACTACCTTTCACAGGTAACTGAAAGCTAACTGGGAATTGCACAGAAATAATTGCTTTGGTCTAACGTAATAAATACTGAATGATTTTTCAGTGAAGGGTCTGTAAAATCCATAGTTGCTAACCATTTGGTACACCATTATGTAATTCAGGAAACCAAACCACAAACAGTGTATGAAGAGCACCATTTATGAATGGAGAATACATGTCATTGTTACAGGATATAGTGCATTCTAAAAAGGTCACATGATTTTAAAAAAGCAATTAAAAAAAGTCATGGAATGAAAATCCAAGAAGTGTTATTCAATACAGAAATAAAATACCTCTGAACAAAAACATCTTGCATAGAGATAGCTGATAACTGGGAGTGTATACCAGGGAGGTGGTACAACATGTTTGTCTCAATCTTCCATTTTTTCCTAGGTATCTAGTTAACCATTGCCAGAGACAGGATCTTGGACTGGACTGAGCTTTGGTCTGAATCATACAACTATTCTTCTGTTCTTTGAGGAGAATTCCACATTTACTATTATCAGACATAGTACATTTCCTGTGTACCAGTGACGTAAGATATGCAAAATAATGTAAAACCAGGCACCATTACTGAAAAAACCACTAATCACTAAATCAATATTCACCTCTACAGTAGTTAAATTTGCCACTGCATTTTAAGAAAAAGAATTTTGCAAGTCTAGTGCAGCAAGTGTTGATTACTGCATTTTTAATGATGCACACCATGTTACTACTTTGCTCCAGTCTAACTGAAAACATACTTTAGAAAAACTCCCAAGTATTTATTTCCTTTTCTCTCTCTGCTTGAGTATTGAAAAACTCCAAAGTGATGTGAATATTATAATCTTTGCCTTAATGTGGACAAAGATAAAGATATTTCATACTGCACTGAAGTTTCACTTTCTCCAACCTAACCTCTGACAATAAGAGGTCCAAAGCAATCACATATTTTCTTCATGACTGTCTCTACTGTCAGTAAACACTGAAAAGTATACCTACATGTCTTCTATGTAATTATTTTTATTTCAATACAACATACAAAGATTAACTGAATATGAATGCCTATGTAGATTTTTTTTAGTTTATTGATCATTACTATTGCATCTAGCTAGCATAATGAACAGCATACAGACAGAATGGACAACTGAGTAGTTCCATGATTCTCTTGTGGAGGAAGACCTAAACCTTAATCTTACAGTTAAGCAAGTATGCAATGCATGGCTTTACTCATGCACACATGTGATTTATTATTGGAAATTATCTCATTAGTGATAGTCAGTTTGGGTTTAACTGTTTAGATGGTCAGTGTCTAAATCTGTAATTACACAAAGATAGCACTGTGTTACATTTCCCATTCTGAGTAAATACGATTAAAAAAACCCAAACTATATGCACTAAAAAGTGAGAGATCTTGGAGCACAGGAGAAAACTTACTCAAACAGACTTTTAGCTAGTCTTTTAAAAAATCAATCTTTATGATTTCTGAAATTTGATATGTGTTAGCTATGAGTCTTATGTGATTTCTACAATTGCTCTCTGTAAAATTTGCCAAGGTTTTGTTTTTTTTTTTTAAACTGAAGCTGTGTATTTTATGTTAAAATTAGAAACTCTTCCTTTGTGGCCTTTTCAACTTAATTATACCTCACAATTGTTTCTGATTTTAGAGCTATCACAGATTTAACCTCAAATCTCTATTACTATCTAACTCTTTACCATCTAGCAAAATAATGAAATTGTTAGACAAAAAAACAGCAGAGGCAACTCCAAAGTTTCCAGCTCAAAAGCATTAAAGTAGTTCTTTTCTTCTTAAAACACCTTGTGAAATCTAGCAGTTTGCATAGGTTTTATTTAAGATTAGGATTTCAGCACTGCAACCCCTTTTGAGTGAGACTTGGACATTTACTTATTTAGACACCCTTAGTTGTTCCTAATCCTGTTATTACCTACATTTATGCAAAGCTGGAATAAATCCAGTAAAGTGGTTATATAGAATAGAGCCAGTGTAAGATAGGAACAATTTCTTCTCAGTTCTCCCTGCCTGTGCTATACTTTTTAAGACTGTCCTACTGTGTGGCAGTCCGTCATGTGATTGACAACTGTGCTGGTGCTTCTTGCTGGTGTTTACCTTATACATCTTTACCATAAGGACCATAGCTACTTCTGGGAGTAAGCCAGTAAATTAAATGGAAGCTCTCTCCTTCTCTCTGTTGCGTTTATCATCTAGTATTAGTCCTGGCAAGCAGAACACAGGAATTTGAACAATTGTAGCCTGGTAGACCTGGTAAGTTTTCTGACTACCACAAAAAGCAGGTATCAACAAGGAACATGGTGTTTCACTTTTATTTATTTGATGCTTTTGTCCTTAATTACTTGTCTTAGGAAAGGGTGCATTTCCTGCACTTCACTTTTCATAAGTAATTGTGTGACATGTCTCCCAAGAAACCAGGCACCACCAAGTTACCTCCCTGCCTTCCCTCTCACCAGAAGGAGCTTCTACCCCTCTGCTGAGACTTTCCTACTATCACCAGGCAGCTGCTAAGCGGGACCTGTAGATCATTCATCTGACACATCTACTTGCAATGGACAGGGAGCCAAGGCACTAGACTTTGACCTTCTGATCTACTTAATTTTAAGCAACTAAGTCAGATATACCTGCTCCAATTCTACTGTGCCTTGAAATCTGGACACCCCAGTTTTGCCTGTGGCTGCAAGAGCTTATATAATACAAATATTAAAGCTCTTCTCTTCTCTAACAGTAATCTCTGTAGCATTGTCTTGTCCCTTCTTGATTAGCAATTATTGCAGTTTTTTATTGTAAAATCTCAACAGGATTATAACTCTTATAGGAATACTTTGCTACAGCAGGTATTGCACATTGTTGCAACAATGAAGGAGAATACATCTGAAGTCTCCTTTATTTTTCCAGTTTGGAAGGGATGGCCATCAGGAAGATCACTACAAAAACTCTCCAACATGCTCTTCAAAATAGCCTGGATTTGATAACTTTCTGAATGTGATTCAAATAGCTGATATAATTAGAAAAACCAAATAAACTTCCAGGCACTCAAGTCCTTCTTCAGGTCTGAAATAGAAATTATGGGAGATAATGAAATTTGCTGTGCATCTGTGTCAGCCAGGTTTTGTTTGTTCTTTTTTGTTTTTCTTAATAGTATCTGTTGATTCACTAAAAGCTAATACTTCTTCCTACAAACCTTATGTCAGAACCAAAACTTGTCTAAGGGTCTCTACTGAAAACAGAGTGTGCACCTCAGATAATGAAGGTAAGAAGTGACAAGCTGAACAGCTGGAATGTTTTAATAGTACTGACATGTTCTTTTTTACTTATTGCATGATTAATCAATTAATGGGATGACTAAAACAATGAAGAGATGCCTTCATTTTTCTAATAAATAAATCAATAAATCACATTATTAAGTACAGTCTAACCCAAGGTGATGTAACAAGAATCTCCTTTCCAAGCTATCTACCTCTTTTGCAAACACTTATAGCTAAGGGATGATCAGTGATTGATGACCATTGTCTACAAAGCCATTCTTTCTAGCAAGGTGATTCATCCATTTTTTACAGGCAGCACCAACAAAATTGTGGAAAATCTGTTGGTTTAACATTCTGTAGCCTTTGGGAGGATTTACCTGTGATTCATTCAGTTCAGGAAGTCGGGGGTAGATGTTCTATTTTGAAAGAATCTTCTTGCTACTCTGTTCTTTCTAATGTGCATCTGAGTACTCCTCAGGAAAATCAGAGAAAGAAATCTTTTTCTTACTGACATATACTTCTGTGAACAATCAACAAGCATTTTGTTTTGAGCCTTGGTGATGAATGGTCCCAAGGCACTCTTCATAGCATCAGGGGTTTCCTCTATATGTCCTTGGACAAATGGCAGACCAAATGTCTTTTCACTAAGAGTGGTGACACTGGGAGTTGTTTGGTTGCTAACTGCTGCCTGAAAACTAGCTGCTTTTCATTTGTGGTGAGCATACAGAGAATCTGAGAAACATTGTTCTTTGAGATAGGAACAAACTGCAGAAATATTGGATCAACTTTTTACAGAAAAACAGCTGAAGGAATCTTGGATCATGGTCACATTGTAGAGAGAGGAATACATGTCAGCTTTGTATTCTCTTGCTCGTCCAATGTCAAACAAGTCAGGCCTGGCTTGAAACAAATGCAGTGTCTGCTGAGATGCTCCAAAGAAATGCTCAGCAATAGGGATGTCTATCACGGAGCTCACACAAATGAGCTCTCCCTCCCCCAGCAACTCGCCATTAATCCTCCTCGTTTGCTGTCACTGCAGGAGTTACTGCAGCAAAGCTATGCACTGAGCCTCTGTTGGGAGCATGTCAGAGGCAGAGAGAAAAAAAAAACAAGAAACAAACCCCAGGAATATTCCAGGCTACCAACACTAGGTAACTGAAATTCAAGAATAACTCCTCTAAGGACTTCCATAACTACATTTCAGTCCTCTCCCTACCCCTCTGGTTTCTAAACCACCCTATTTCTCATAATTTCTCACACAATTTTATTTCCAGGGAAGTGGGAATCTACTATTATCTGCCTTGAACAAATGGGAATTGAGGAGATAAGCAACTTGCTCAAAATCAAGCATCAGACTTGAGATGCAGAAAGGATTTGAACTCCTAAATCCAGAATCACAGATTTTCACCATTACCTCTAGACTATGATTCCTTAACTTAGCATTAGAGATTCAGGATACATGTTATGGGTACTTACTTCTTGAAAAGGGTGAAACCATGTCACAGCATACCCTTCTCTCCTGCAGCCTCCCACAAACTTATCAGTAGTGACAGGGTTCAATTTGATATTGAACCAGAAAGTTTTGAAAATACGGATCCCTGTCTGGATTTTGTATCCTTCTCAGAATATATCCATAAATCCCAGCTACACTGACATATAAAGCACAATCCATCGTATGTCCAGCAAGCAGAGTGTTATTTTCCTGGCTTCTGTGCTGAGGAGGAGTGTATGATGGGAAAACCAGTTTGGCCCCAAGTCACTAGTTAATTCTAACTTTCACAGAATCACAGAATATTAGGAGTTGGAAGTGACCTTGAAAGATCATCCAGTCCAACCCCCCTGCCAGACCAGGATCACCTAGACTAAGTCACACAGGACTTTCTGAAACTTCCTTATTTTCTTTCTATGCTTATTTAGGTAATCACAGTTCACTCTAGGCCATAGGTTTGGAGTGTGCAATTCAGTCTGTGTTATGTCATATTACAATGTGATACAGTACAGTGTAAATGCTTGCTTCCTCTGGGATGCTGCATTTTGAGACACACTACTGACAAAAGATAGCTTTCTAAAACACAACAAATGACAATTACAAAATCGTGAGCTATTGATTCCAACTTAACTTAGAAAAGGGAAAAAGAGTGAGGGACAGGGCAGAAGATATAAAGACTGCTGACAGTTTTAAATACAAAGCTTTTTGACAAATATTTATTGAAATACCTTTAAATTTTAATATAGTTGATTCTAAAGATAAAATACAGACTCTTTTCCCTGACTAGTCTGCTATTTCTGCATAGTATTCAATTTCAGTATCTCTAACAAACGCATAATCAGACTCATGATTACAGATGTGGGACATCTACTCCCACCACATTTCAAGCTGAAGCTTTAAGACTCACTTTTCACAGACTACTGCAACTACTTTTATTCTGTATATAGCTTTTTCCTTTGTTCAAAATCTCCAGTTGTTTATAAATGTTTAACTATAAGGTGATACAAAAAAGCTGGATATTAAGCTATATAAAAATGAAAGTCACAGATAAAAAAGAGCTGCAAAAATTCCAAGATAATAACAATAATGATTAGAAAAACTGAACCCTGCACTCCCAAATGGCTATTGGCAATTAAATCACTTTAAAATAGGTCTCACTACATAGAGATTCCTGTTGGGCCTTTTATCACCTTCCTCCCTAGGGATTAATCAGTGGACAGAATCACTGCTGAAATGGGTGGCATGAGTTCCCCAATACCTGTGTAGTCATGCATACAGTGGGTAACTGGCTTGTGTCACATTACTACATTTTAGCTCAAAAAACCCATGTTGTCCTAATGGGAATAAATGAATGGCTGCTACTGAGAATAAACACTGCTGCTTGCTAAGAAAATTGCACAAAATTGGACCAGCTTGAATCAACAAATTTGGGAAGATACTGAGCTTTAGTTTCACTAATTTCTTTGCATGGTTTAATATAAGGCTGTCACCTAGAGCACATTGAAAACATGGTACTTGAGGTTCTCATACAGGAAATTCTGAAATGGGTTGTATCTCAGCCAAAGACCTGTCAGTCTCCCAGCTTCTCACTGAAGACTCAGAGACTGCAAATACAGAGGAAAGGTAGGCATTTAGTAGCAAAGGCAGGCTGCTGTAAGAATAGCCCCAGGATGCTCGCCGAGCCCTCTACTCTTATGCTTGCCAAACTATACCTGCTGACATGCTGCTTTGCTGATACTGCATTGATATATCTCTTTGTGGAAATAAGCTCATTTCTTAACCTGCCACAGATTATATACTCAATAAAATAAAATGCAACAGAATAGTCAAAAGTAGTTTTGCACCAGTCTGGTTCCTACTGTGTACAGTTCTGAAGGAGTGATTTTCATATTATTATTTTTGCAAGCCTTAGATATATTGTCTGGATCATCTAGTTGATATCACATGGTGCAGGGAAATGATATATCCAGAAACTGATCAAAAGTTGAGGGCACACATGTCTTCCATGTTACTCTCCTGCTGTTGTTCAGAGACAGAGTAAAGAGATTTGTCCTGTTTCTGTCTATGGCATCTGACTTTCTTGGCAATCTGACTCAAATGCCTTGATCTGAGAATCGTTGGCTCCTGAAACAATTAAACATCAGTTTTTAATGAGACTGAAATACACAGAATGAGGAAGTGTTAAACTGTACTCTTGCTCCTTGGAGAAGCCCAGGTGATTAGCAACAAGAACACATGGGTGAGGTAAAAAATTACAGCAACCTAACATCAAGCAATCCAATACAAAATAAATGGCTTCCAATCAAACAAAACCTGTACAAGGTGCATCTCTCTCCTGGATGCAATGTCAAAGTGGCGACTTTTTCCATCCAAAGACTGACTGACATGAGAACTGACGCATCATATAATTTGTGTTGTAAAACATTTACTACTCAACAGTACAGTAGAACCTCTTTGTGTAAAATTAATAGATATGAAAATATTTATATTCATTCTAAATTCATGAATACATAAATGAATAGATATATGACTTGATTACCTTTTTTCCCTTCCTATGTGAACAGCCAGGAACTGCCACTTAAGAAAGATCAAATATTGTGTTCTTTTTCTGGCAAATGACACAATCTCTCCAAAACACTCCAAGGTTTTTACTTATTTTTACTTTTTTGTTTAATTGCTTTACCTTATTTTTTACATCTGCTAAATGGACATAGGGATTTTTTAAAGAATTACTGTAAGTCTCTCATAAAAGTATTTTAAAAATATGGCATTATAGTAGATTCCTGACATATCTATGCAACTTCTTTTCAATTGAAGGCTAGTTTCTACTATCCTTTCCACTACTGTTTCTCATAAACATTGTAATTTTAGATAAGGATGCTCTTTTTAATTTCCTGGTTGTTAACCATTCACATAGATGAATGCTAAGCATATAGATCATATATGTACAATCCCTGTATTTTGATCACCAATGATTCATTACTTCATAAATTAAAAAAAATGATAAAAACCTTAAGATTATAGAACATTAGTGATTGTAGTGGAGTACTCCAATGTCTTTTAGGTGCCTTACATTATTTGTGTTTTGTATATGTAGGCTTCTTGGGGAAATGTTAGGAACACTAAATGTGTTAGGTAACAAATCAAACAACACAATCAGTCACTGGTAATCCTGGAGATACAGCACTGAACTGAAAGGAGTTACTATCAGAATGGGCAGAATTTGGTTCAGTATTTCTAGAGGATTTAGAAACTGAAGAATACTCCATGAGCACTTTTACCCATGGTAATCAGAAAGCTTGACAGTCCCAGCTCAGTGCATTTAAGCATGTGCTTAAAGCTAGGCATGTTCTTTGGGTGTGTTGGTGATTATGGGTCCCAATCAGTTGTGCAGTGCTGTGTGTTCATGGAGGGAAAATATCCTTCCTGACCCCCCGTGGGCAATCATCTCAGCTCCTGAAGCATGAAATTAGAGTGGCCTTATCTTTGCTTGCATACTGTAACTACAAATGTTATTAGCGATCATAAATTTAACAAGCCCTATTTTAAAATCCATCCACAGCATTATTGCATGACTTTTGAAGACAGTCCTTTTCGAGAACTTACAACTTTTTTCCTTCCATCTTTTAATTTCATTTGGGTGAACTGGGAGAGGAAGGTCACCGTCAAACCTGCTGAAAGGCAAATATTAACAGTAGTGCTTAGCTCTATTTCAGCTGTCTTAGAACAAACAGCAACTTCCTGATGTATAGAAATAATAACATTAAAATAAATACCACTCTGTCCTTCCCTGGAGTCTATGCAAAGACTTTGAACTTCTACACTCCAGGCAAAGCTCTCAAATTATCAAATGTTTTGGTCTAATTGTAGTTGCCACCTGGCCAACTTTCTATCACTTGAACCCATAACCATGGTTTGCTTATCTATTTGTTTCTTCTTTTAATGGGAAAGCCCATTTCAGCTCAGCAGAAATGATTAATGATCAGTACAGAGGAATCACCAATACAGGCAAAGATAATTGGCTGTATTTGGAAGACAGCAGGAAGAACAAAAGATCTATCAATGCCTAATATATATCAGTACAACCTTTCTGTTCAAAGACATATTCATTGCAAGTACTACTACTATCTGGAAGGAGAGAGAAAGTGAATGGCAGTGCTGCTTCCCACACGTCTCTCATGCACAATGAACAACATGTGTTTTTCAGTCCAGAGGACTTTGTACTTTAGCTTGAGGAAAAACAACAAAGAAACACAAAAAATAAACTCTCCATGACCTGGGGTGGGGCAGAGTACATTTCTCACTTAACCTTACTTGAAACCCTTTCCCCAGCAGATGAGTTCCCACTGTGACTTAAACCATGAACAGCAGATAAACAGATGTTAATAGCGTCTTTGCTGAAACAC